>NC_083462.1:16166361-16268861 GCF_030014155.1 Tachysurus vachellii | reverse complement strand
ACGAGTCTCTGAAACAGAAGAGTGAGAGCAGAGAGGAGTCCATCCTGACATTCCTCGGGATCGCCTGCACCATCCTGAATCTCCTGGTCATCGTATTCGTCTACATCTACACCTCCCTGTGATTGAGGGAGGAGTGTGACCTGTAACCTGGAGACAGAGCGGTGTGTATGTTATTACACATCTGTTTCACCCACAGTGTTAGTGATGTAACGTACACGTCTGCTGCTCTCTCTGTGTTTACAACATCGCACACCTCTGTGGGGAAGACTCAGGAATATGTGTGACAATAATGTGAAAGCTGCTTCATCACAGCCAGAGAGGAAGATAACTACAACCAGTCTGTCCTACAGAGTCACACAATAAACACACACTTATTTTTGACTACATTTAAATTAAACACAAGCGAGTGACTAAACATACAAGAAATATAACAATAATTTAGTCACAAGTAAAACAAACACTTTTAACTAATAATCACTAATCTTAATGATTATTATTATTGTTATTATTAATAATAATAACAATAATAATAACAATAATAATAACAATAATAATTGTTATTATTATTGTTATTATTATTATTATTATTATTATTATTCCTAATATGAATGACATTAATAATAATTCAAGGCTTTGTTATCCTTAACATTTGTTTCAAATGCAGCATAGTAATAAAAAAATACCCCTTTATTTGTGACTGTACCTCTCTCTCTCTCTCTCTCACTCTCTCTCACACACACTCACACACACACACACACACACACACACACACATATTGAGTGTCAGCTGAGTTGAGTTGAGAACACAGTTGAGTGTGTGTGTGTGTGTGTGTGTGTGTGTGTGTGTGTGATTGATCCATCATCTCCCCAACATGTTTTTCGCCTCTGAAAATCACAGTTTGAATAATTGATGCGTTAACAAGAGCTCGACATCAGAGCTGCTGCTGAAAATGAAAAGAAAATATTTGGGGATGATTTATTTCAGGACAATTCATCACCCGTCCAGAGAGAGAGAGAGAGAGAGAGAGAGAGAGAGAGAGAGAGAGAGATAGAGAGAGAGAGAGAGAGAGAGAGAGAGAGAGAGAGAGAGAGAGAGAGAGAGAGAGAGAGAGAGAGACAGACAGACAGACAGAGAGAGAGAGAGAAAGACAGAGGGGACCTGCACACCCATTAAGGTCAGGAGCAATGTTCAGCTGGGGAAAGGGTCCCTCTTCTGCAGCACCAATCTCTCTGTGTGTTGGTAGTCCATCATGGTGTTAGGGATGATCTCTAGCAGTGTTGATTAACAACAGGCAAGGTCTGCAGTCCCATACTGTATGTACTGCCAGGTGCTCTGCCCTCAACAGGTCCACTCCCACAGTGTTCACCAGCTCCTGGAGAGTCACAATGCCTGAGGAGATGAGAGTCGTGGGACAGTGCAGGGACGGTCACACTGGAGATGTCCATGCACCCAACACCAGAGGCTCCCCTAGCAGCCAGTGTAATGTGTCACAGACTTTGTTTTGTTTTAAAAAGTCCACAATAAAAAAAAAACTGTTAATCCAGAAATGTCCAGCATTTCAGTTTCCAGTGGTGGATCCTGAGTGAGGTGAAGCTGTGACGAAGCTGTGAGGTGAAGCTCTGAGGTGAAGCTGTGAGGTGAAGCTGTGACCTATTCCTTTCCTATCCAAGCCTTAGTTCCTCTATTTCTAAAGGCCAGGTTCCCCTTTCCCCTTAGATCCTCAACATCAGAGTCAGCAGGTTCGTCCAGCTGGTCGAATGATTCGGCCGTCTCGCCCTACTCCCTACACGAGGCCTGTTTCAGCTGACCTTCTGACTGATTAATAAACTTCTTTTCTTGTTGACTCTGTCCTATTCCCATACATCTTATGTTAATATTCTGTAATGCATAATACTTTACTTTGGGGCATTCTCGAGTCTCAAGATTTTTTACAACAGTTTAAGGAGATTGCGTCAATGTTTTTTTATTCCAGCTGCTCAGACCTGATGAAACTGGTGGAACATAAACAGACAAGTTGAGAAATGAGATCAAACCTGGAAGCATTTTTAAAGGACGTTAGGAGAATGTGTGATGAACCTGATATAGATGTACTGTAAGAACATGTGTGGTATGAAGTGAAGTGCTTACTGAGATGTTCATCATTCTTTGTGCTTTATTATGATTGTTCTCAGACCTCAGGGTGGGGTTGTGTTTTATTACACTACTGAATTTCATAATAAAGGATTTAAAAAGGAAGGGAATAAGTAGAAGCTCATGAACATGCATAGATCCATAAACCCTCAGGAGAACTGTGAAGAACTCTGTGTGTGTGTACAGAGTGTGTTCATGTTTCAGTGTCTCTCTCTTCACCTTTCTCTGTCTGTTTCATTCGCTCTCTATCTCTCTGTCTCTCTCTCTGTTTCTCTCTCTCTCTGTCTCTCCATCTTGTTATCCCTCACCCCCTCCCCCGTCTCCATCTGTCTCTCTGAATCTCTTTATCTTTCCACCTCGCTCTCTCCCTCGCTCCCTCCCTCCCTCCTCCCCTCCTCTCTCTCTCTCTCTCTCTCTCTCTCTCTCTCTCTCTCTCTTTTGTTCCCTTCTTGCCGTTCTATGTTGTTGATCTGCATCATGGCTCTGTTGCTTCTCCTCCTATAATCACAGCTTTATCTCTCCGTTATCGGACTTGATATCTCCACCTCTTCCTCTTTTACCTGTTGGGCTTCTGCTATTTCTCTCTGTTCATCATGGATCTGTCCTTCATGGCAGCGCAGGTAAAGAGCACTTCGTCTATCTCGGGATATTTATGTCCAATAAAGGTTGTGTGTGAAGGCTCAGAGATCAGCTTGAGAATAATCTCATATCTGAGATGTTTTATTTCTGAACCCTGCTTTACTGTTAAACTGAGGAACACAGACGGAGCGAGAAACTCGGAGGAACTCGCCTTTACATACAGGACAAAGATTCAGGAGTTTATTGTCTTTATCTCAGACAAAAGAAATCACAGATCATAACCTCTGTGTGCACCTCGATCTTATTAATAATACTTGATAACAATAAATTTTAGCATTATTAAATTGAAGCTTGTTATAGCTGGGAATTGTGTCGATGAAATAATAATAATAATAATAATAATAATAATAATAATAATAATAATAATAATAATAATGATAATAATAATAATAAAACCAACCCATTTGTTTCATCTTCTTATTTATGAATGAATAACAGACTTGATGATGATGTAAGCATTGTGGGCGAGGCTAGTGATCTGTCTGGACAGTTCAGAGAAATCAGGTGCTGGTCTCGCTTGCTCTCTCTCTCTCTCTCTCTCTCTCTCTCTCTCTCTCTCTCTCTATCTATCTATCTATCTATCTATCTCTATCTCTGGGTTTTTTATCCACAAAGTGAGTAATTTTTTGTTTTGTGTTGTGTTCTCTCAGCTCTAAACATTCATCCCCTCAGCACTCGTCCCCTCAGCAGTCTCTCTTTATTCTCTCAGCTCTAAACACTCGTCCCCTCAGCGGTCTCTCTTTATTCTCTCAGCTCTAAACACTCGTCCCCTCAGCGGTCTCTCTTTATTCTCTCGGCTCTAAACACTCGTCCCCTCAGCGGTCTCTCTTTATTCTCTCAGCTCTAAACACTCATCCCCTCAGCAGTCTCTCTTTATTCTCTCAGCTCTAAACACTCGTCCCCTCAGTGGTCTCTCTTAATTCTCTCAGCTCTAAACACTCGTCCCCTCAGCGGTCTCTCTTTATTCTCTCAGCTCTAAACACTCGTCCCCTCAGCGGTCTCTCTTTATTCTCTCAGCTCTAAACACTCGTCCCCTCAGCGGTCTCTCTTTATTCTCTCAGCTCTAAACACTCGCCCCCTCAGTGGTCTCTCTTTATTCTCTCAGCTCTAAACACTCGTCCCCTCAGCGGTCTCTCTTTATTCTCTCAGCTCTAAACACTCATCCCCTCAACAGTGTCTCTTTATTCTCTCAGCTCTAAACACTCGTCCCCTCAGCAGTCCAGTGAGGGTGGTAACTTGTAACTGTGTGTGTGTGTTTTTCTGGATCATTATGTGGTACTTGTGCTACAGGGTTCTAAGACTGTAATTATTTCAGTTATAGAAATGGTTCTGTTTCTAATGATGTCATTACTTTAATTTGATGTATTAACTGTGATTTAGAAATAAGGTTTCTGTGGAGAACTTTAAGGTGGAGGTTTCAAATACACACAGAGCCATTAGCTTTAAAAAAAAAAAAAAAAAACAAAAAAAAAACAACAACTTGTTTTTAACCTTTATTTATTTATTTATTTGTTTGTTTGTTTGTTTGTTTGTTTATATTTTCTGCATTTGTAATAATGCTACACAGTTCACATTAATACTTTATTAACCAGCAGACATTAATCCATACTGTACCTGTGTGAAGTGCTGAAATAATAAAAGTAATATAAGAATTAAAAATTCTATATTTATTACTGTTTTTTAAAATTATGATGTGTTTGTTAAATATTTTTTATCCATTTCCTAGACATGTGGTATGCAAAAATATGCAAATTTATCCAAATGAATTTGGAAAAAACAGTTTTCTGAAAAATGCGTTGCTAAACATATCTAAACTAATAAATAAATATTGTCTTACTAACAACAACAACAACAAAACAATAATAATAATAATAATAATAATAATAATAATAATAAGAAGAAGAAGAAGAAGAAGAAGAAGAAGAAGAAGAAGAAGAAGAAAAATAAGAATAATAATAATAATTGTGTGCGTGTTTGTGTGTGTTTGTGTGTCTGTGTGTTTGTGTGTCTGCATGTGTGTGGCTGTGTGTGTGTGTGTGTGAGACAGCAGTATTAATTAAGATGTGTGATAACGCTGAGCTTCTTCTCCTATTGGTGAACTCTTGATGATTCACTCTGTGTTACTGTGTTTAATGTTACTGTGAACAGTCATGTGACCTGTCACTCAAACATGTTGTGGGCGGAGCTTCAGCAGAGTAACGTTATACTGCATTATTTCTGTAAAGATATATTTTTGTTGAATTTATTGTGAACAAATAATAATTAGATTTAATAATTCCTAGAAGACTAAAAGGAAGGTTTCTAAAGTTTCTTGGTATATGCGAAGTGTTTTAACTGGTTTCTCTTGGTTTAATATGTTTTTATATTTAAATAAAGCTTCCTGAAGGGTTTATGTTCTTCTGATGATCTGTTCTGTATGTTCAGACTTTATTTAGAATAGAACAGGCCTTTATTATTGCCACATACACATTACAGCTCAGTGCAATTCTTTTCTTCACATACGTCAAAGTGCAGGGGCAGCTATGATACAGCACCTCTGGTGCAGGGAGGGTTGAGGGCCCAACAGTGGCAGCTTGGCTTTGCTGGGGCTTGAACCCTGATCCTCTGATCAACAAGCCAGAGCCTTAACCAGTTGAGCCACCACAGCCTTCAGTGCCAGTGCCATTTTCTTTAATGGAACTGTACTCTATAGATAAAAGAAAAGAGAAGGGCATGATGTCACGGCTACATGACCGATGAGTAATACACTGTGCCGTTTTTCTCTCTTTTCTTTCCATAAACAGTGGAAAGTGTTTAGAGAAGAACATCAGTTACATCAGATACAGAAAGTTAAACAGATCCAGCTGTTTATTCTTTTGCTGATTTGTTGGGAATTTGTGTTGGAGCTTTGTGTAAATTTTTGAGGACAGAAAAATTAAAATGAATTAAATATTTATAAAGTTACTGTAATAATAATAATAATAATAATAATAATAATAATAATAATAATAGGGTATTAATATTCTGCATTTATTGTTTCCACTGATATCAGGATGTGCAGATGTTATGATCAAAACAGATGTTTGGTTTAAAACAATAAATAATCACAAATATCTGATTTGTTTTGGGATGAAAATGAATGAAAGATGTGAATCAGTTCATCCAGAGCAGATTACAGATTATAGGACTGTAAAACAGATTAAAGAACCAGATGTGTACAGGACTTAATGTGTAATTAATGAGGAACAAGGACAGAACTGAGAGATGGAGGACAGAGCAGAAGAAGAATGATGTCAGAGTTTCAGCAGACTGAGAGCTCTGAAGTGCTGAAGAGATAAATGTATGTTTAAGTTCTGATTTAAAAATGGAGCTGAGCTAATATTTGAGTGATGTTTCAGAGGCTCAGTGGGAGTGAAAACGATGAAGGTGGATGATCTCGCAGGGTTCTGGAGATGTGTGTATGTTGCGTTGTGTATCAGAGGAGCTGAGTGTGATGGAGTGTAGTGATGAAGGAGCTCACAGAGATAAGGAAGAGGTTGGGAGAAGGAGGATCTTAAGGGCTGTAAAAGGTCAGGAGGAGAATTGTGTACTGAGTCTGCAGGTATCCAGTGGAGATGATGTAAGATGTGTGTAATGAGAGAGGAGTTAGAGCAGCGTGTGATGACTCTATCTGCTGAGGTGTCTGATGTCTGGTAACGGCTTCGATATTACGCTCAGTGATTTTTCGATTAGTTTCGGATTGATAGTGACATTAATCTATAGCTAAGCTTCATTTGTTTGCTTTAGATACACAGCATGAATCTTCACATCAGTACAAGCTGACAACACTAACTCAGGTTAATTAGATCATTAAAGCTCTGATACTGCTTTGGATTTCTCACTTCGAGGACTGGGTCTAAAACTGAGGCACGTCTCAGTTACACAGGATTCTAACATTGAGTTTCAACACATTTCCTGTGGTTTCGGCTCCAGCTGTCTGTCACTTTTATCTGATTTAAAACACAGTCCACATTTTTCTATGCCTGATTTTTTCCAGGTTTAAAGTGCTGTTTGTGTTCAGAGGCAGTGACTCAGTGATTTTGTGACTCAGTGACTCATTGACTTTCCACACATGAGCACAACCATAATGTTTAGATTTAATAAAGCTCTAAATGTTTAACACTGTAAAGAGAAATATTGATGAATATTATTTGATATTTGATTCCGCCTGATAATCCACACTGAGCTGGACAGAAGTTTAAAGGAAACTCTAACAGTGTGGAATGTGGAGTGAAATCTTCTTACTTGTTGCTGTTCCCTGAACTCGTGGGTTTTAAACAGACTTGAGGTGACTGATGAAGTCGAACGTCACTGTGGAGTTTTTAGATTTGAGAAAGAAATTCATTGCGTAATCAGAATGTTTTTCTTTTCACTCATTCCTTTTTTTACTAATGAGTCGGGACACAATCCAAGCACTCAGCTAATGTGGAAGATCCAGCTGAAGGTCCATCAGTGGCCCTCAGGCTGTTCTGGGACGTGACCCTGCAACCTTTTGCTCACTGTACTGGAAGAATAACAGCTGAGTCACTCACCATGTGTCATGGTCAGGAGGTTCAGAGCTTTACTGAGGCATGTTTCTGTATCAGAGCTGCATCTGGTTACCATAGCGAGTGTGTGTCTGTGTGTGTGTGTGTGTGTGTGTGTGTGTGTGTGTGTGTGTGTGTGTGTGTGTGTGTGTGTGTGTGTGTGTGTGTGTGAAATAAAGACAATGTGACTGGGTGTTTCAGTGTAGGTTCAAATGAGCAGACTCATTACTGCCTCATTAGACTGTTTACTACCTCATCAGACTAAATACTGCCTCCACAGACTCATTACTACCTCATCAGACTCAATACTGTCTCCTCAGACTCAATACTGTCTCCTCAGACTCATTACTGCCTCCTCAGACTCATTACTGCCTCCTCAGACTATTTACTACCTCATCAGACTCATTACTGCCTCCTCAGACTCATTACTGCCTTATCAGACTATTTACTACCTCATCAGACTCATTACTGCCTCCTCAGATTCATTACTGCCTCATCAGACTCATTAATGCATCATCAGGCTGTTTACTACCTCATCAGACTCATTACTGCCTCCTCAGACTCATTACTGCCTCATCAGACTGTTTACTAACTCATCAGACTCATCAATTGGAGAGAATAAATCAAAGTGACAAAATTAAATTCATCACTACCAGGACAAAATTCACCTGTTTACAGACACACACACAAACACACACACAAACACACACACATTTTTAATCTGTGTATCAGTGGAGTGTATGCTGTGTGTCCCTGTAAACGAGCTGTTGGTCAGATCTGTTACCTTCTGACCAATCAGAGAGCAGGACTGTGATGAGTTAAATAACTGTATGTTAGTGATGATGGTCAGTGGAGAAGACTGGAGTAGATCCTCTCACTCTTCAGCCCAGTGTTGAGATTCAGGGAGTGACATGTGGGTTAAAGAGTGGAGGCACGGGTAATTCATCCCTGTCCTCTTCATCCCTCATCCTCAGATCCCTGTAATGACGGGCGCCTTCATGGATTCATCTCCAAATGATGACTACAGTACAGATCACTCGCTGTTCAACTCCTCGGCCAGCGTCGCTCTTCACCAGCAGGAGGCGCCACAGCGGGTTTCCCGCGATGCCATCTGGCTCTGGATCGCCATTTCTGCCACCATCGCTAACATCGTGGTGGTCGGAGTCGTCTACGCCTGCACCTTCTGAAACAAGGAACTTTGGGAAATGAGTGTAGGTTCGCACTCAACACCTTTGCACTGATCTTTTCTTTTTTATTTAAACACAAATGGAGATGTTTCTGGATTCATCTGATATTTTTTGTTGCTACAAAGCAATGGGAACTTTATTATTTTCTGATCAGCTGTCACACTTTATATATATATACAAGTACTTAATGTAAGTAGTAAGTTCAGCTAAATAAACACGGTTAATTAACACTCTGAAATTTTTACTCTACAGACCTGTAATGCTACAGACTGATGAATTAATCTGGATTAAAATCATAAAATGAGTCAGTAGTCACTTTGAATCCAGTCCAGGATTTACATCTGCTCCTTTCACACGAATCCTATCCTGATTAGAATCAGAACACCTTTCACTCATCTGAAATCTGATTTATATTCAAACATCATGCTCCAAACATCATGCTCCAAACATCAGACTCTAAACATCAGGCTCCACACATCAGGCTCCACACATCAGACTCCACACATCAGACTCCACACATCAGACTCCACACATCAGGCTCCAAACATCAGGCTCCAAACATCAGGCTCCAAACATCAGGCTCCAAACATCTGGCTCCACACATCAGGCTCCACACATCTGGCTCCAAACATCTGGCTCCACAACTCCAACAGGACCCTGAAATACACAACATTTAAAACTCTTAGCAAAGCAGCAACTGATATTTATTTATGTTAAGTAATTTGAAATTTTTTAAAAAATTTTAAAATCCTAGAACAGGGTTTGTAAACTTAAACACATTGTGCTGCTTGGAATAAATTTTCAAATGCTAGAAACTCAAAATAAATTCTTCATAAAAAAAAGAGAAAATAGTGAGCTTCAGATTTTCAGAAATAAAGCACATTCCCTCACACAACATTCATTTATTTATTTCTTTGTTTGCTTGTTTGTTTGTTTGTTTGTTTTACACACCATTGTTGAGATGGTTCTTACACACACACACACACACACATATTTCATTCTGTTAATTATTTTCTTTAATAGCTGATATAATAAGTTATGATGAATATCACACTACACAACATTACGCTAATATTGTACGGTAATTTATTTTGTTTGTTTATTGTTTACAAGAACAGGGTGTTGATTTTGTATATTTAATGTATTATATTTCTTTAACATTTTAACTATTTCTATTGTTGTAGTTTAAGTGCAATTTAGCTGCGAGGTTCTGACTATTTTTATGGCGCTGTAATGATTTTCTGTTCACAAAACAAACAGAAGAAAAACTTGTGTAAGATTTATGAATATTTTGTATATATTTGATATTTTGTCCTTTAGTAGGCTGAATGTGTATTTATGTATTTTCTGAAGCTTTAAATGTATAGAATACACAGAGTAATATTTTATCTTTTTGTCTCTGCTTCAGTTTGTTGATGAATTTTGATATAAAAATTAAATCCTCATTATAATCAAGTCTGTGGTGTTATAGTCTGATTTCAGTCAAGTTCATTGTAAGGCTTTATTTCGCCGCTGGAGCTGCAGCTGTAATAACATCCTGGGACCTGGGATTTAAACTCCTGACCTTCCAATCATTAGTCCCTCGTACTCCCTATGTGTGAGTGTGTGTGTTCTGATTATGATATGAACAGAAGGTGGTATGTGGTGTTGGTGTTTAATGTGGTGGTGTTTAATGTGGTGGTGATGTTTAATGTATTGTTGGTGTTTAATGTGATGGTGGTTAATGTGGTGGTGGTGGTGTTTAATTTGGTGGTGTTTAATGTGGTGTTGGTGTTTAATGTGGTGTTGGTGGTGTTTAATAACAGCTCTATCGTTAGAGGATCTTCAGCATATATTCTGACACTGAGGTTTGTTCCTTCCCCCAGTGTATTGTACAGGATCTCATACAGTGTCACGAGGAATCATCTTAAATAATCACACAGCTTTAGAAACCTCTGATGAAAAGTCGACTGCTCTTGTCTTACACACACTGTGCAAACAAACACACTGCAGTAACACTGAGCTCTTCACACAAAATGGTGAGGACTGTAGAGTGTGAGAGAGAAACAGACTGAGGCTGGATTTTGGGTCAGTTCTCTAATTAATAAAGTGATGAAAGTGGATGTGATGTAAGTGTTGGTGCTGTGTGACGAGACTGAACACCGCTGCAAGCCGTCTCGCCTCGGCACATTCACTTTGTGTCTCAACAATACAAAGACAGTGTGCTCTGCCTTGTAATGACTTTGCGGGAGAGGAGATGCCGGTCACCATAGCAACTAGAATGAATTGGCTCTCGTTCGGTCTACACACACACACACACACAAACACACTCACACACTCACACACACTGAGTGCCACTGGCTTTATCACAGCTGCTGAAGGTTAAATGTCACCGATATTATTATAAATATTAAATACTAAATATTAAACCTTAAATATTAAATTCATCACCAAGAGCTGTTTTAATTTCATCCTAAATATTATACATCATTCATAATAAAATCTAATATTTAAAAAATGATGATAAGTCTACGTCTAAATTCCTTCCTACTGCTTTTAGCCAATCAGAGCAATCCAGACTGCAGGGTTAAAAGCCAGTCAGATTGTTTCATGTTGTACTTACAGTGTTTTGTGGATTTCTAAATAGGAATCCACAATACACTGTAAGCACAACATGAAGTACAACATGAATCTGATTGGCTGTTAACCCTGCAGTGTGGATTGCTCTGATTGGCTAAAAGCAATTATTATTATTAGGGGTCAAGCCCCGAAGGGGCGTAGACACCTATTGTTATAGTTACTTTTCTTCTTCTTCTTCTTCTTCTTCTTCTTCTTCTTCTTCTTCGTATTATTATTATTATTATTATTATTATTATTATTATTATTATTCCTCTTCCGCCATTGAAGTCAATGGCAGCCCATAGAACCTTTCGTAGAAAAATTATGTAATTTGGCACACATGTAGAGGCCTGTCTTAGAAGTTACTATAGCAACTTTGGTGTGTCTAGCTCAAACCCTCTAGCGCCACCAACAGTCCAAAAATCCAAGTTGTTCATGTTCACACACACACTTACATGTTCACACACACACTTACACAAACACTTACACACACACACACTCACACTTACACACACACTCACACTTACACACACACTCACACTTACACACACACTCACACTTACACACACACCCACTCGCTCACACACACACACACACACACACTTACTCACACACACTTACACACACGTACACACACACACTCACTCACTCACACACATAATATAAATGACAGACAAACAGCTTAATACACTGAGCTTGTAAAGTAAACTAATAATAACTATGAATAATCGAACAATTATGAACTTAAATGTCAGTGATGTTAAATTTTATTCTTCTGTGATTCCAGAAAGAAATTAAAAATATAGCTGCAAGCAGAGACACCGGGTTCAAGCCGATCAGATGCGCTCAGAACATGTCGCTGATGAACCATACCAAGTGTGCGAGTGTGAGTAAGTGTGCAAACACTTACACACACACTTACACACACACACACACACACACACACACACACACACACACACACACACTCACACACTTATCACACACACTTAGGGGTGTAGACACCTATTGTTATCGTTAGTTTTCTTATTATTAGCATGCAACATTTCGTGACAGCACCGCCTAGTGGCCACGAGATTTTAAAAACAGCTATTTTCGCTTATAACTACTGCAAACTTTAGTCTAAAATCATGAAGGAGGTGTTGTTATACTCCTTGAGGCATGCTGAGTCAAACGATACCAAACGGTTTTCGGACGGCCATTTTGTGTGTTGGCCATTTTGAATTTTCATGTTAAGTTCAGTATTTTATGAATGCAATGCCATATCGCTACAAAACTTGGTATGGTTCATCAGCGACATGTTCTGAGTGCATCTGATCGGCTTGACCCCAGTATACTTATTACTATTATTATTATTATTATTATTATTATTATTATTATTATTATTATTATTATTACAACAAATTCAAACAAGAAAATAAATAATAAATAACAGTAAAACAATATTAAATAAAAAACAGTTATCTAACATTAAACATTAGGGAGATTTAAGTGCAGCCTAAGATCATGTGGAATAAACGCATCTGATTAAATAGGTTTTGAGTCGTGTTTTGAACGTGGTGATGGCGTCTGTGTTACAGATGTTTTCCGGGAGCGAATTCCAGACACGAGGAGCCGTGCGAATAAAAGCTCTATTGCCCATGATGGTTATATGGGTAGGAGGTGTAATAAGGAGACTAGATGAGGAAGAGCGGCGAGTACGTGAGGGAACATTTGAGATCTGAGAGGTCTGGTGGAGCAAGATTATGAAGAGTTTTAAAAGTGAGGAAAAGAATCTTAAAATCAATACAGTGTTTAATAAGTGGAGTTGGTAAAGGCAGGGAGTAATGTGATGCATGATGGCAGTTTGGGTTATGATACGGGCAGCAGAGTTAGTGAAGAAGCTTTTTAGATAAGAGTGAATTACAGTAATCAATGTGGGAGGTGACCAGAGCAGTTTATGTGGTGAGGTGTGGGCGGAGACGAGCAATGCTACAGAGATGGAGGTAACATGATCTGGAACAGGTTATCATCAAAGATGAGCCACAAGTTTCTAAACTGGGCAGAGGGAGAACCGGAGGAGCCATCAATGTAATGTGAGAGACTGTAATGTTGGATTTGGACAGAGTAGTTTTTGAACCTATGAGAACCTCATTGTGGTTACTGTTAAGTTGGTGGTAAACCAAGGGTTTATTTCATTTAAGCAGTTATTTGGTTATTTGGATATAAGGCTGGGAGAACAGAGTCAAGTTCTGTGGACATATAAAGTTGGGTATTGTCTGCATAACAATGTAAATGTATACCAAGTTTCCTAAAAATATGACCTAAGATAGATTAAGAATAGAAAAGGGCCCAGGACAGAACCTTGTGGGTCACCACTACTGACAGGGAATGACTAAGGGAAATATTTAATTGAACAAACTGAGGACGGTCAGAAAGGTATAAAGTGAACCAAGCCAAAAGTGTACCAGTAATCACAATAGCAGCTAAAAGGGTTAGTAGGATAGTGTGAGAAACCTTATCAAGGGCTGCACTCAAATCTAACAGGGCAAGAAGTGTTAAGAGTCCATCAGGAGATCATTAGTGACCTTCACTAAAATAGTTTCTGTACTGTGTTTAGTACTGAATCCAGACTGAAAAGATTCAAACAGATTATTGTCACTAAGGTAAACATGAGCAACTGCTTCTTCAATCACCAGACACATTGTGGATGTGGCTATAAGGGATATCGGATGGAGAAGCTAACTGCTGATGAATACTATTCATTTTATCATTGAAGAAACTCATTAAAGCATCACATTGCGCAGTGCAATACAGGTGATGTGGAAGTGTAATAATAATATAATACAAATATATAATAACATCAGAATTATTCTGGTTATTGTCAAAAATATTAGATTTATTTTTTAAGCCCAGAGACGTTTGAGCTTCTGTATGAAGCAGCTCTTTGTGGAATTCTTTATTAAGTGCTTTTTCATGTGTTTGGAGACAGAATTATTTGTCATTTTGTCAGTTCATTGAAATATCAAGCAGTAATTTATTATAATATTCTAATAAACTGCTGGAACTGAAGATATGAGTAAAGGCTCCTCTACATCTAGCAGAGCGCCCTCTATTGGAGGTTTACTCTGCATGACACTCTGGGAGCATTCATATACTGTACCTCCATTTCTGTAGATTCAGTAAAAGGAATAAACACGATAGAGTGAGGAGTAAGAGTCAGGAGGTGAGAGAGATAGACAGACTAACGGATAATAAAGCGCATATTAATAGCATAAAATAATAATGTATTTTTTTACTCTACACTCAAACAGTGTAAGAGATAAACTGCATCCTGAGCCTCAGGCATCTTAATCTTCATCTCAGGTCCTGAGCTGATTTGTCTCTGATCCAAATCCGGACCAAGCCTCTGCCCAGGTTTCAGATCCAGCTCCAGATGATAGCTCCAGGACCAGAACCTTTCTCCATGTGAGGCTTGTCTCAGTCCTTAATCCAATTCAAATCCCTGAAATCTCAGAAAGTCTCAGAGTCAGACTCAGACCTTGCACATGGAATTTAATAGCAGACCTGATCCAACCCCAGAACCTGTCTCAGATCTCCTCAAATGTTTTAGTCCTTGTTCTAGATTTGAGGATTTGAGATAGGATCCACTCCATTCTTATGAGCTTAAAACTTATCTACAGTGTTTACTTATCCAGAGTGACCTACAAAAGTGCTTCAAATCTACTCATGCTAGTCAGGATGTAAGAAGATCCTCTAGTGAAGCATTGTTAGAGACAAGTTAGAACAGCATGAAGAACAGAGAAGTCAAGAGGTTTAAGCGAAGAGGTCTTTCTTTATCGGACCTCCTAAAGACCAGGCAGGTCTTTGGTTTGAAGAGCACTAGAGGCTGTTCAGATAAGTAGAGGAAGTTCAACCTACCACCTGAGTGCAGGAAGAGAAGGTTCCTGCTGCATGTATTCCTCATATTCTAAAAGATGGTGGGTCTGATTGAGCAGTGTTGGAGGGCCGGAGTGGGCGTGTCATAACTGGTATAGATAATGATAATGTGGGGTGGTGTGTGAGGAGAACTTGGTGAACAAGTCTGGACCATATTCAGGGGCCTGTTGAAGCCCTGACAGGAGGCAACAAGCTCTAGAGGATGAAGGTCTGAAGACTTGGGCTACCTCCATGAACATATCTGGCCTTGTAATCCTCTTGATGTTGTGAAGCAGACATCTAAACAGGAATGTTAAATATCTTCCACAGATCAGACTCAGGTGACCCTGCGAGTCATCTCTCAGAGTTACTGGAACGCAGTGATGATGAGGAGGATATGAACAGTTTACACATTTATCACACACAATTCATTCAGGTGCTGCTTCTTTACTCTGTGTCTTCTGATGATTCACTGGGTGAATACAACAGACATACACACAGATACACACAGACACAGACACAGAGAGAGAGAGAGAGAGAGAGAGAGAGACAGAGAGAGAGAGAGACAGAGAGAGACAGAGAGAGAGACACAGAGAGAGAGAGAGAGAGAGAGAGAGACAGAGACAGAGATAGAGAGAGACAGACAGAGAGAGAGAGAGACAGAGAGAGAGAGAGAGAGAGAGAGAGAGAGACAGAGAGAGAGACACAGAGAGAGAGAGAGAGAGAGAGAGAGAGAGAGAGAGAGAGAGAGACACACACAGAGAGAGAGAGAGAGAGAGAGAGAGAGAGAGAGAGAGAGAGAGACACAGAGAGAGAGAGAGAGAGAGAGAGAGAGAGAGAGAGAGAGAGAGACACAGAGAGAGAGAGAGAGAGAGAGAGAGAGAGAGAGAGAGAGACAGAGAAAGACACAGAGAGACATAGAGAGAGACACAGAACACAGAGAGAGAGAGTGAGAGAGAGACAGAGACGCACAGAGAGAGAGAGAGAGAGAGAGAGAGAGTGAGAGAGAGAGAGAGATTTTTTTTGTAGACAGCAGAATTCATGGTTTTATTTATCACAGCAAGTCTTCCAGGTCCTGAAGCAGCAAAACAGCCCCAGACCATCACACTACCACCACCATGTTTTACTGTTGGTATGATGTTCTGTTTCTGAGATGCAGTGTTACTTTTACACCAGATGTAATGGGACACACACCTTCCAAAATGTTCAACTTTTGTCTCGTCAGTCCACAGAGTATTTTCCCAAAGGTTTTGGGGACCTTAAAGATGTTTTCTGGCAAATCTGAGACTCACTATATGTTCTTTTTGCTCAGCAGCGATTTTAGTCTTGTAACTCTGCCATGCAGGCCATTTATGTCCAGTCTCTTTCTTATGGTGGAGTCATGAACACTGACCTTAACTGAGGCAAGTGAGGCCTGCAGTTCTTTGGATGTTGTTGTGGGGTCTTTTGTGACATCATGGATGAGTCGTCGCTGCTCTTGCTGTAATTTTGGTCGGCCGGCGACTCCTGGGAAGGTTCACCACTGTTCCATGTTTTCCCCATGTGTGTATAACGGCTCTCACTGTGGTACACTAGAGTCCCAACGCTTTAGAAATGGCTTCATAACCTTTTCCAGACTGAGAGATCTCAATTACTTTCTTTCTCATTTGTTCCTGAATGTCTTTGGATCTCAGCATGATGTGTAGCTTTTGAGGATCTTTTGTTCTACTTCACGTTGTCACTCAGGTCTTATTTAAGTGCTTTATTGATAGTGAACAGGTGTGGCAGTAATCAGGCCTGGGTGTGGCTAGAGAAATTAAACTCAGGTGTGATAAACCACAGTTATGTTTAACAGGGGTCCAAATGCACACAGGGCCATGTGGGTTTGGATTTTGTTTTCCCTTAATAATAAAAACTTCATATAAAAACTGCATGTTGTGTTTACTTGTTATCTTTGACTAATATTTATATTTGTTTGATGATCTGAAACATTAAAGTGTGAAAAACATGCAAAAATAAAAAGAAAATAAAAAAATTCAGGAAGGGGGCCAACACTTTTTCACACCAATGTATATCTCTCTGTGTTACTGAGAGATGAGTCCGTTTCCATATTTAATACACTGATCATTATTTCACCTCCAGACCTTCCAGCTGAGACTCATTGGCGTGTCCACTTCCTGTCATATACCTCATTTCCTGTGTTTTTTCTCCTCTGTCAATTATTTGGTGAGGACACTGAATAAACTGGTTTACATGCTCCAGGGTCTGGTGTTATAGTGTGGTTGCTATGGTAACAGCTGGCCACGTACAAAACGATCCACTACAAGGTTATTGTACTGAACTGAGAGAAGATTCAGGACACAGAAAACAGATCAGTTATTTATTTCAGTAACATTTCACCCTGGTGTCCAGTATCATCTCCTCTGAGGATCAGAAACTAACATCTTTTTTACCCCACAGCGAGAGTCTGAGGTCAGTTATTACTCATCAGACTCCCCTGAGTTACTCATCAGAGAGAATCACAGCATCAGTGACGGCTTCACAGAGACACAGACGCCGCATCAGATAAATTAAACAAGGGGGTGTTATAAATAACACGGCTGCTGTGCTCTGGAACCTTCTCTTACAAAGTGTTTATTATCTGTGAATAAATATTATCATCCACATCAGATGGAGACCAGTGGAGAGCGAGAACGACTAAAAACAGATCAAAAAATCCCCACTATAAATCTGAGTGTTCAGAGACCTGATGTATCTGGGATTCATCTAAATATAATGAGAGAGCAACATTCTGAGTAAATCTGCTGTCCTGGACCCAACACACAGGTTCTGTTCCTTTGGCCTCCAGACAAACCCAAATGAGGCCATGTGTTGAGTTTATCTTCTGGTTTTTAGCCTCAAGCTCTGTTCCTCTGTTCCTCTCCTGTTCCCTGACCTTCTGGACATTTATAATAAACTCATAATAAAAGCCTACCCTTGCATCCTTCCTCACACACACACACACACACACACACACACACACACACACACGTACAAATTAAGAGTAATCATATTAAGCCTCTCAGTTTGTGGGTCAGTGTATAATCAGAGTTTGTGCATCTCACTGTGTTGTTTTTGTCTGGATTGCGATTGCAGATGTTTTTTGTAATATTCCCAGCAGCCTGATCATCAGCCTCATCACAGCACGCTAATGAAAAATCTCTAATAAAAATGAGCGTGCACAAATCCGTATCCCTCCCCAGAGTCCTACTCTTTCCAGTCGACGCTAATTAAACCATCAATCCGAGACGTCAGAGAGACGAGTAGCTTGCTGCTCTTCAGTGTGGCATCTCATCACCTCGGGTCTTCATCCTCCATCTATTACATCATCAATACTCATTTTATCTCATATTTCACACATTATCCTTATGAGCAGTAAAAACCTTCATTGCTTTTTTCTTTTCAAAATTAAAATACTTTTTCTTAATTATTTTTCCATTATTTAGTCTCATCATGTGGAAAAGAGAAACAGGGGAGAACTAAAAACGTTAAACTAGCATCTTGTTCTGTCACGTACGTGGGATAAAAACTGACCCAAGTGCAGGATAGCGCAACAGAAACAGGTTTTAATAACTCATAAAACATGAAACATGGACACAGACTAGCAACAGGACTAAACAAAAGACAACAGAGGATTCCGCACTGCTCAAGGCAACGCGGCTCAACTAAATAGTACAAATAATTAATCAAACATGAGGGACAGGTGTGCAGAGGTGGGGAGGAAAAGACAAGGGCGGGGCAGACACGTGAACACAGAACATAAACATAAAGGCACATGGCCAAAATCCGAGCAGAGTCCTGACATGTTCATGTTTACCTTCACGAGAACAAGTGTTATTCCCATCCTGAAAACACCTGCTCTGGATCCATCAGACATCAGTAACTACAGACCGGTATCACTTCTCTCTTTTATCTCAAAAGGTCTTGAACACATTGTCTATAATCGACTTTCTCTCACAGAACAACCTCCAAGATCCCAACAGTCTGGCTTTAAAGCAGCTCATTCCACTATGACGGTCCTTTTGGATGTTTTTGAGAAACTACATGCTGCTAGATCAGCATGGTGAAGCTCAATCCTAATAAAACTGAACTGCTGATCATCAGGTGATTCATCCCCAGGTCATGATCTTGCTATATCCCTGCACAATGATCTGATCTCCCCTTCAGTCACAGCTCACAACCTTGGGGTAACCATGGACAAACAACTGTCCTTTTCCTCTCATGTTGCTAATGTGACTCGCTCATGTCGCTTTCTTCTCTACATCATTAGAAGGATTCGGCCATTTTGTCCACACAAGCTGCTCAGGTACTTGTTCAGTCTCTTGTCACAGTTCTCCAAGTTCATCACACCACCACACTGTCAAGTCAAGAAGCTTTTATTGTCATTTCACCCATATAGCTGTTGCAGTACATAGTGAAATGAGACAACGTTTCTCCAGGATCATAGTGCTACATAAAACAAAGACAGGGCTAAAGACTTGTAAGTAGTCTTAGCCACATAAAGTGCAACTGTGCAACCTGGTGCAAACAGTGCAGGACAAGACAAACAAGACAGACAAGAACAGTGCAGGACAAAAGACAGTGCAGGACAAAAGACAGTGCAGGACAAAAGACAGTGCAGACACAAAGATACAAGACAATACAAAATGTACAAAAAATGCAATACACAAAAGACAATAAACAGTAAACAGTAACAGAAACAGCGCCGATCGACCAGTGTATATACTGTATGTGAATACTGAATGTTCAAACAATATTTCGTGCAGTAACATTAGAATGAACACAGTTTCTTAGCAGCAGGTCCTTGGGATAATATATAGAATTGTGCAAAAAACAGCAAATGACTGAAATATTATATAGTATGTGCGAAATGGCTGAGATATTGTACAATATGTGCAAAAACGGCTGAAATGTTGGGACAGTTTGTGCAAAAACAGCAGAAAAAGTGTGCAAAACAGCATCTAAACAGTTTGCTGGATTGTAAGGAGCATGTAAACAGTATGATGTGTCAGTGTGTGTGTTTTGTGAGGGTCTATGCAGTCCATACAGATGATGTGTGTGTATGTTGTGCTCAGTACTGTACAGTTCAGTTATTGAGAAGTCTGATGGCTTGTGGGAAGAAACTGTTACACAGTCTGGTTGTGAGGGCCCAAATGCTTCGGTACCTCTTTCCAGATGGCAGGAGGGTGAAGAGTGTGTGTGAGGGGTGTGTGGGGTCATCCACAATGCTGTTGGCTTTGCGGATGCAGCGTGTGGTGTAAGTGTCTATGATAGAGGGAAGAGAAACCCCAATGATCTCCGCTGTCCTCACTATCCGCTGCAGGGATTTGCGTATGCTGACTCGTCGTTCTTGTTGATGAGACCCACCACGGTCGTGTCATCGGCGAACTTGATAATATGATTCGATCTGTGCGTTGCTGCACAGTTGTGAGTCAGCAGAGTGAACAGCAGTGGACTGAGCAGGCAGCCTTGAGGAGCTCCAGTGTTCAGTGTGGTGGTGCTGGAGATGCTGTTCCCGATTCGGACTGACTGAGGTCTCCCAGTCAGGAAGTCCAGGATCCAGTTTCAGAGGGAGGTGTTTAGTCCCAGCAGGCTCAGCTCCCCAATCAGGTGCTGAGGGATGATTGTATTGAATGCTGAACTAAAGTCTATGAACAGCATTCATACATAAGTGTCTTTATTGTCCAGGTGGGTGAGGGCTAAGTGGAGGGCTGTGGCAATGGCATCGTCTGTGGAGCGGTTTGGACGATACGCAAACTGTAGGGGGTCCAGTGAGGGTGGTAGCTGGGTCTTGATGTGCCTCATGACGAGCTTCTCGAAGCACTTCATAACTATGGGTGTGAGTGCAACGGGACGATAGTCATTGAGGCAGGACACTGTAGACTTCTTTGGGACAGGAACGATGGTGGTAGTTTTGAGGCACGTAGGAACAATGGCGCTGCTCAGGGAAATGTTGAGGATGTCCGTAAAGACATCCGCTAGCTGTTCTGCACATTCTCTGAGCACCCTGCCAGGAATGTTGTCTGGTCCAGCAGCCTTCCGTGGGTTAACTCTGCATAGACATCTCCTCACGTCGGACGTGGATAGACAGAGTACCTGGTCGTCTGGGGGAGGGATGGTCTTCCTTGGTGTTACGTTGTTCTGTACCTCGAACCGAGCGTAGAAATCGTTCAACGCGTCTGGGAGGGAGGCGTCGCTATCACAAGCAGGTGAAGCTGTCTTGTAGTTTGTGATCGCCTGTATGCCCTGCCACATGTGCCAGGTGTCTCCGCTGTCCTGGAAGTGGCTATGGATTGTCTGGGCATGTGCACGCTTTGCCTCTCTGATGGCTCGGGACAGTTTGGCCCTTGCTGTTCTTAGGGCCGCTCTGTCCCCTGTTCTGAAGGCTAAGTCTCTAGTCCTCAGCAGAGCACGCACGTTAGCAGTCATCCACGGCTTCTGGTTGGAGCATGTAGTGATGGTCTTGGAGATCGTCACGTCATCAATGCATTGCAATGCATCAATGTAACTGGTCACTGATGACGCGTACTCCTCCAAGTTGACAGAGTCACCGTTGGTTGCAGCCTCTCTGAAGATATTCCAGTCAGTGCACTCAAAGCAGTCCTGAAGAGCAGAGGTGGCTCCTCCTGGCCAGGTTTTCACCTGCTTCATAACCGGTTTTGAGCGTCTGACGAGTGGTCTGTATGCTGGAATTAGCATAACAGTGATGTGGTCTGAGTAGCCGAGGTGGGGGCAGGGCTCCGCACGGTACGCGCCGGGAATGTTTGTGTAAACAAGATCCAGCGTGTTTTCACCTCTCGTAGCAAAGTCCACATGTTGATGGAATTTAGGGAGCACTGACTTGAGATTTGCATGGTTGAAATCTCCGGCAATGATAAAAAGTCCGTCAGGGTGAACATTCTGTAGGTCGCTAATAGCTCCGTATAGCTCACTTAGCGCCTCTTTAGCATTAGCGCGAGGAGGAATGTAAACTCCAACAATGTGAACAGTAGTAAATTCCCGTGGTAAATAAAATGGTCTGCATCTAACAGTCACAAACTCCACTGACGAGTTCTTGCACCATTCCGTGTTGATATAAACACACACACCACCACCGCGAGTCTTACCGCACAGAGCTGCATTTCTGTCGGCTCTAAATGAAGTTAGCCCGTCCAGTTGAATGGCGGCGTCCGGAACTCTGTCGTTGAGCCACGTCTCCGTGAAAACAAACACGCAGCAGTTTCTAATCTCTCTCCGTGTAGAGCGTTCGAGTCGGATGTAGTCCAGTTTATTGTCCAGGGAGCAAACGTTGGCTAGTAGAATAGACGGGAGATCTGGCCGGCTAGGGTTTGTTTTTAACCTAGCACGGACACCCGCCCGCTTACCGCGCTTCCGCTTCCTCGCGCACCGCTTTCAGAGTCCCCTCTCCTGGTCTCTGGTATCAGGCGGTACCGGGGACTGGAAGCCTGGTCTCCACAGCAAGCCGAGGTCACGTAGCCTATCCAGTACATCATTGTGCAGGTTGGTTGTTACACGATTTCTGTACTTTATTAGGTCCTGATGGGTGTATACATGAACACCGCTGTCCCTGGCATCCATGTAGAAGCAATGGTCGGGCTAAAACCCGTAAATAAAAACTTAGAAAATGTAAATAGCACCGTATTGAATCCGGAGAGGCCGCTGCGTGCTACTGCCGCGCCGCCATCTTGGAAAAACTGTTCAGTGTTTAAATCATCAGTGTTTAAACTGTTCAGGTTTAAACACTGATGATTGCCTACAAAGCCATAAACAGAGCAGCTCCTTCTTCCCTCAAAGCCCTCATCACTACAGCCTACAGCACTGCTCCACTGGTCCCACCATCTCTCAGGGTAAGAGGTAAGTTTACTACAAGACTCTTTTCTGTTCTGCACCGAGGTGGTGGGATGAACTTCCTCTAGGGGTCTGAACAGTTGTTGATCTTCAACTGACGAGTGAAGACCTTCCTCTTCCTGAAATACTTGAATTAGAACTTTTCTCTGTTTGTTGTAGGTGTATATTTAAAAAATAAAAAACCCTGGACAGTTTTAGGTTGATGGATTGTAAATGTAACTGTAACTGGGTGTCTGTGATCTAATCCGTCTGTGTTTATGAACAGATTTGTGAAGTATTGTCTGAAGTTAAAGTGTTTTTTTAAATCTCCAGTGCCAGAACCAGAACCAGGACCAGAACCAGCTGATGGGAAGTGAAGGTTTCGGTCTTAGCTCTGACTCTCAGTCTTGGTATACAAACATAAAGGATATTAAATAAGATTCCAGTGTTCTTATCTTCATATCGTCATATTTCAGAAATGATTCACTCCAGAAACCCCTCACATTCCTTACAGCTTTCAGCTTCCTGTTACTGAGAACAGACTGTGGAAAAAAGGGAAAGGCTCAATAAAATAACTGCATACAAATATTTTACTTTTATTGTTGAACATTTATTAACAATAACATTATTATTATTATTATTATTATTATTATTATTATTATTATTATTATTATTATTATCAGGAGACTTGTTGCAGTTTATTTATTTTGTCTGCATCATTTGAAACTGAAAATGACTTATAACATGCGGTCTGAGTGTAACACGTAAATATTTTAGGAGAAAATGTAATAAGAAGTTAAAATGTAAAAAGAATAAACTTCAATAAATATTTATGAACATTAAATACAACAAAACACATAATTTATTGAAAGAACTGTGTGTGTGTGTGTTTCTGTGTGTTTGTGTGTGTGTGTGTGTGTGTGTGTGTGTGTTATAGGTGTTACCATGGAAACAGGTGGGATCTTTCTGTAATCTAATGGAGTTTGTGGTCAGGGATGTAAGTACATTACAGCGTGTGCTGCTGCAGTAAAGAGAGAGCGAGTTAGAGATAAACAGTGAGATTTAATCAGAACAAAATAAACCTTCAGTCATAATGAAGACGTTTTAAACAGGAACCATCATCAAGAACATTTTAGAGAAACAAACACAGAACCATGTTACTAAAATAAACAAATAAACAATAAACAAATAAACAAATAAAGAAATGAATACATAATTTTTATGATTTATAAGTGTTTATTGTGTTTAACTTAATAATTAACAGCTAAGGTAGTGTATAGAGTTCAGTTATAGTGTTCACTTATAGTGTTCAGGCACAGAGTTACAGTATAGAGTTCAGTTATAGTGTTGTAGCGATTTTGGCTCGCGAAGCAAGGTAAATATTTATAAGTAATTATAACGTGTTATAGTGACTCCTAAATATTTTAACCTAAGTTGAAATTGACGGTAATGGAATTAACGTTACACTTATTTGGTCTGTTCGTCCGGCAAACAGGCCATGTAACCTTTATTAATTCTATGAAGGCAGTATCTTCCCGGCCAAGAAAGACGCACTTCCCTTTTACTTTATACCGTAATATAAATTAAATTAACTTGATAGAGCATGTTGCAGGTACCTTATGTTTGTCAGCGATACTCAGAGACAATCACTTGTGGAACAAAAATATGGCATTTAATGAATGAGACAACACAACATAAAGCTAACTACACAAACAAACTAAAGAAATAGAGAAAACAAAGATGAAAATAAAACACACAAAAGGAATTGAAATTGGGGAAAGGGAGGAAGAGACAGGAAAAGAAGAAATTAGAAAGGAAGGAAAGGAATGGCAAGCTTAGACTTCAAAATTTATCACACCCTAACTGGGAAATCGTCACCGGAAACTTAAATTCACCTTAAGACTCAATACAAAAATACCTCATACTTCAAAATACACATCTAAATTGGTTGGTAAAGGAAACGGTTACTTGCATTGGCTTGCTGCACAAGAGTCCGGATGCAACAGAGAAATCTCTGAAGAGTCAGTTAGGGTGGGGTCAGATGTTCTTCCAAGTTCTCCTGAAGATCAGAGCAGTTGCTGTTATTGGAAGTGAAGCTTACTGGAAGTTCTTTGGAGGAAGATGGAGTCGTCTCCAAGCTGTTCCGAGAGTCTGACCACGGATTGGTGGTGTTTGTGACAATTAAAGGTCCCGAACTCCACCCATCTTTGGGGAGATGGCCAATACTATGGCCCATAGTTTAGCTATAAACTTTTAGATGACTTTAAGGTTTTATCCAAGGTGTATTAAGACGGTATAGCGCCTTTCGTGCTCAAATAAAATACACCATTGTTTGAAAAATGAGTAACCGATAATTTTGTGGTCATTTGGATACTAAACATGAAGGGGAATGATGGTATAAAGGAATGATGGTACAAAGTGTAACTGATGTTACTACAAAATTGTGTTCTGATAAAGGAAAAGAAACAAAAATGAAACACAAAACAAAATGCATTTTCGTTAGGGAAGTGAAAAACAGATAATTTTGTATACATTCTGACATCAGACCTTAAAAGGACATACAGCATTAGAACAGGTATACATTAACCTGCCAGGGTCGGTAATTAAACTATAACTGATGTTAATACAGTGTTGTGTTCTCGTTTTATTAGTAAAAGGAATGACCCATTGTGTGACCCTCAATAAATTGTAAACTGGAAATCTAAATGACCTGTACCAGACGCTACAGTGTTCAGGTACAGAGTTACAGTATAGAGTTCAGTTATAGTGTTCAGGTACAGAGTTACAGTATAGAGTTTTATAAACAGAGGGGCTGAGTGTTCCTCAGTTCCTCTGTCAGAGTGAGTCACACAGAAATAAAGAGCAGAGCAGGAGATGTGATGATGATGATGATGATGATGAACAATTGGAGCAGATCCACTTCCCCCTGACTTGACGTGGAGTTTCTGCTTATAAAAGCATGTGGGATCTGTGAGTTTCTCATTCACAGAGAAACCAGACCAGGTTCAACACTTCCTGTTTCTGCAGCTCTGGGACAGTGGGATAAAAGGTACGTCACACACACACACACACACACACACACACACACACACACACCTGAGCTCTCTCACACACACACACACACACTCACACACACTCACACACACACACACCTGAGCGCTCTCTCTCTCTCACACCCACACACACACACACTCACACACACACACACCTGAGCTTTCTCACACACACACACATACACACACACTCTCACACACACCTTGACTCACACACACACACACATACACACATTATACACACAGCATAAATCTAATGTCAAACTTATTATTCTGTTTCTATTCTATTTCAGTCTGATAATAAATTAAACACATCATTAATAATATTACATCAATAATAAAAATATTATTCAGTAAATGTGAATTTAAATTAATTCACTTCCACATGATGGATAGTTTTACAGTCTGGAGGAATTTCTTCATCTCACTGATACACACCGAATGTTCCAGAATTACACAAGAGCTGAGTTTTACACTCATCTCACACACACACATCACACACACACACATTTTAATTGTGAACAAACACTTAACAGATACAAACATATTTAAATAAATAGTTTTTTTAATAATAACATGAACAAGGTTTGTTTTTAAATGCATTTACACAGAGTTCATAACAGATTAAATTAATTCATTAATAAACACGGTCCAAAAAAGTGTGTGTAAGAGCAGCTCTGGTCAAAGCTATAGAATTCATTCACTTTATTGTAGAATTAAATGTGAATTCAGTATCAGTTTAATTATTTATTATTATGATGATTATTATTATTATTAAAAGAAATATAAAGATTTATTTAAAAAAAAATCTCTTGTATACAAATAAACTGTTGTACAAAGGACATTATTTACATTTACACTATTTACTGTAGAGTGTCACCTAAATGAGGATGAGGTTCTCAGTCTGGTTCCTCTCAAGGTTTCTTCCTCTTATCATCTCAGGGAGTTTTCCCTCATCACCGTCACCTCCAGCTTGCTTATTAGGGATAAATGTTAGAGATAAATAGAAAGTTTTAAACTTTTAAATTATTATTCTGTTTCTATACAGTATTTCTGTAAAGCTGCTTTGAGACATTGTGAATTGTTAAAATGGCTGTACACATAAATTGAATTGAATTGTCTGTATTTAGATCAGTGATGGAGTTGAATGTGTCACTGATGGACTTTGATGCTAACAAGGAGAACTGCACTTACCAGGCAGCGTGGGATTGGATCTCATCTCTCCAGCCTTGGTGGCTTTCAGTAATCAGCATCTCAGGTCTGGTGGGAAATGGTTTGGTCCTGTTGGTCTTCTGCCTGCAGAGGAACTCGTGCTCCGTGGCTGATGTGTACCTGGGGAACCTGGCATTGGCAAACCTAGTTATGGTTATGTGTCTTCCCTTCTGGGCCATGACCATTGCTCAGGATTATGAGTGGAGCTTTGGGCAGGTGCTCTGCAAGCTAATCAACACAGCTATCTCCATGAATTACTTCTGCAGCATCTTCTTCCTGGTTCTGGTTAGTGTGGATCGCTATTTGGCGCTTGCCAGAATGATGAGTCGTAGCAGGCTGAGACGCTCGTCCTGGGCCAAGCGGATCTGTTTGGTTATCTGGATTTCGGGATTCCTGGTTAGCGTGCCATCGTTACTTTTCCGTGGTGTACGCTACCTCCCAGACCTCGATGTCCATGCTTGCTACTTGGTGTACCCTCATCCTGGCTGGAAGATCCACAGAAATCTGAGCAGCAACGTGCTTGGATTTGCGATACCATTACCCATCATCATGTTCTGCACTTATCACACAGTTAAAGCTCTTAAAGATAGCGATCTGAGGTTCATCCCTGGAGTTCGGACAGAAAAACGGGCCACTCGTCTTGTGCTAACGGTTCTGGCTGTGTTTCTGTTATGCTGGACACCACACCAGGTCGTACGTCTGCTGGATACTCTGGATTATTATCAGATCACGCCTGGAGGATGTTTTTTTGGACACATCTTAGACATTAGCGAGCAGTGTTCCACCTACATAGCATACGCTGACAGCGCAATTAACCCGTTCTTGTACGCGGTCGTCGGAAAACACTTCAGGAAACGAGCTAAAGGTGTGTTTAAACAGATTATCACTCCTGGGTGGAGGGACAACACTCCTAATGGCACACTCACTAGCAGGTGCAGTGAAAGTCGTAAAGACTCGATTGTAATCAATAAAAGAGTCAAAGTGTCTGTACACCACATCTCATCGACACAACTCACAGATCTACAGATGCTGTCCAATACTTTATGAACATTGTTCTTGCTCCAATGGGGACATTACTTTAAGACTGACTATTTCTCATGACGTACAAACCAGATCTCCGGCGTGTGGAACATGTGAGTCACGTTTGTGTATTTCAGAATCATATCCATAAATCAGCCGTTTATTTCTGAAACTAAAGCTCATGACAAGACAGGAGTGAAAAGTGTTCAGCTTAGCGTTAGGAGATCTCAAATTCAAAGTCCCATGATGCTTTAGTCATCCGTGGAGTCTAGCACACCGAGTGTGTTCTTCTGACCTGAGACTTAGCATCAGGAGCAGATTGTAACAATGGCGTCTCATGACTCAGAGAAAGCACATGTTGTAGGTTGTAGCTGTCCTGTAACGGAAGAGAGCAGGGAGAGAAGGAAGAAGAGAGATGAAAAGATCTGATTTGTTTGTGTTTAAAGGTTTAGTAAGACTCACACTGATAATCAGTGACTGAAGTGAATCAATGTCTAAAAGATAGTGAAGATGTGTTCATATGTTAATTGATTGAGTCTGCAAATAATGATAAAGTAAAGTAAATTATTTGAGTCTGTAAATAATAATAAAATTTATCATTCAGGCTGTAATTAAGACTCGGTGTTGTGGATTTGTGATGTGAGACAGTAATAAACACTGTGTAAAGTCTGAAGTCTTTTATTGTTCTGTTTCTGACTAACACACATGAGTAATATGTTTCAGAGATGTTAGAACCAGAAACAGCTTAATTTAGCTGTTTCTAGGCACAAGGATTATCTGTTGCAGGTCCAGACCGGCTACTGACAGCCTTAAATAGAGTTAAATAGAGTTAACAGCCATCTGCATGCAGCTATAATGACATTATTATGATTATTGAGTGTAGCACATTAGCGTCTACAGTCCTCCAGTCCACTTCAGGAACATTTTATTGATTTGTCCTCTGTCTTGTTTTCAACTCAAAAGCTAGTTGAAAACTAGTTGAAAACTAGTTGAAAAGCTAGTTGAAAACTTTTATTTTCATTTTGATTTCTATGATTCTTATAACTCAGTTATTCAGCAAAAAAAATAGAGAAATGTCTTCATACTTTCCATTTCTTTCCAACAAACTTAACATGTGTAAATATTTGCATGAACATGAAAAGATTCACCAAGTGAGACATGAACTGGACACGTTTCACAGACATGAGGAATACCACATGACAGAGGACCACGAGTTCCCTCAGAGGTGAAATTACCTGGAATCGCAACAAGCTGATTTTACTGATTAAATGTAGTGTGCACCGGTTTTTGTGAAATGAATATAATTAGCAAGTCCTTTAAGGCAAATGAGTGTGGATGCAACTACAGAGTAAAAACTTCAGCTTGCTTATAAATATATGAGCAGTAAGATGAAGGTGTAACAGAAGGGTTTAGGTGTGTTCTCCTGGACGGCTGCTTTTATTGTGTACAACTCCGCTCTCTGCTGGCTACCGGTGGTGTAGCAGATTATATTAAATACCAAGTGTTCTCTGGGTCTATGTGGGATTTCTCCTGGGTTCTCTGGTTTCTCCTAAACTCGGAAAAAACCTGGTTAGTAAGTTAAATTATAATAAATATTTTAAATAAAAAAAAATCCAACAATTAAATTTTGTTGTCTGTAGTAAAATTGTAGTTCTAATCTGGAGGTTTCTGGAGCTGGAGAGTGCAAAATCAGTACAACGTGTGTTAAATCATATACTTCAGTTGTGTCAAACTCATCACAATAAAATACAGTGTCAGAATAAAATCTCAAACAGGGTTAACATTTACTGAACAAGAGGATAAAGTACAAAAATAAAACAGTAAGTAAAAGCAGTAGATTCTGCTCCGTCAGTTCAGTAATATTTGTGGTTAGGTTCTGTGCTGTTGCATCCTGTGTGTGTGTATGTGTGTGTGTGTGTGTGTGTGTGTGTGTGTGTGTGTGTGTGTGTTCATCATACAGAGAAAAGTGGCTCACAGTTGAAGTCCTACCTTTCTGTCCTAATTAAATAATTAAAAATCAAGGCATGATAAGATTGTATTTTTTTTAAAATAAGCTTAATCTAGAGGCCTTTGCCTTTCATATAAGCCACTTCTGATTCCAAATGATCAACTAGAGGTCAAGTTATTATTTGTTGTTCCTACAACTTTGATAGGTGACAAGACTTATGCAGTGGGACAAAAAAGTATTTAGTCAGCTACCAATTGTGCAAGTTCTCCAACTTAAAAAGATGAGAGAGGCCTGTAATTTTCATCATAGGTACTTCAACTTCACTTCAACTATGAGAGACAGAATGGAGAAAGAATCCAGGAAATTACATTGTAGGATTTTTAATGAATTAATTGGTAAATTCCTCGGTAATATAAGTATTTGGTCACCTACAACAAAGCAAGATTTCTGGCTCTCACAGACCTGTAACTTGTTACCTGTATTAATGGCACCTGTTTGAACTCGTTATCAGTATAAAAGACACCTGTCCACAACCTCAAACAGTCAGACTCCAAACTCCACTATGGCCAAGACCAAAGAGCTGTCAAAGGACACCAGAAACAACATTTTAGAGCTGCACCAGGCTGGGAAGTCTGAATCTGCAATAGGTAAGCAGCTTGGTGTTAAGAAATCAACTGTGGGAGCAATTATTAGAAAATGGAAGACATACAAGACCACTGATAATCTCCCTGGATCTGGAACTCCACGCAAGATCTCACCCCGTGGGGTCAAAATGATCACAAGAACGGTGAGCAAAAATCCCAGAACCACACGGGGGGACCTAGTGAATGACCTGCAGAGAGCTGGAACCAAAGTAACAAAGGCTACCATCAGTAACACACTACGCCACCAGGGACTCAAATCCTGCAGAAGTTTGCTAGAGAGCATTTGGATGATCCAGAAGAGGATTGGGAGAATGTCATATGGTCAGATGAAACCAAAATAGAACTTTTTGGTAAAAATTCAACTTGTCGTGTTTGGAGGAGAAAGAATGCTGAGTTGCATCCAAAGAACACCAAACCTACTGTGAAACCTGGAGGTGGATACATCATGCTTTGGGGCTGTTTTTCTGCAAAGGGACCAGGACGACTGATCCGTGTAAAGGAAAGAATCTGTGATGCTGCAGTTAAACATCCTGCAAGAAATCTCACATTAACATACTCATTAGCACTGAAAACATCAACTACGTAAACTTGAAATTTGTATTTTATATATATGTGTGTATATATATATATATATATATATATATATATATATATATATATATATATACACACACACACACAGTGGTGTGAAAAAGTGTTGGCCCCCTTCCTGATTTTTTATTTTTTTGCATGTTTGACTTATATTTAAATTTGATTGGTGATCTGAAACATTAAAGTGTGACAAAGATAACACAAGTAAACACAACATGCAGTTTTTAAATGAAGGTTTTTATTATTAAGGGAAAATACAAACCTACATGGCGCTGTGTGAAAAGGTGTTAGCCCCTAAACCTAATAACTGATTGGTCCTCCCTTAGTAGCAAGAACTGCAATCAAGCATTTGCGATAACTTACGGTTTTTGAGCATGAACCACCTTTTTAAGGTCCTGCCACAGCATCTCAATAGGATTCAGGTCAGGACTTTGACTCGGCCACTCCAAAGTCTTCATTTTGTTTTTCTTCAGCCATTCAGAGGTGGACTTGCTGGTGTGTTTTGGATCATTGTCCTGCTGCAGAACCCAAGTTCACTTCAGCTTTAGGTCACAAATAGATGGCCGCACCTTGTCCTTCAGGATTTTTTGGTAGACAGCTGAATTCATGGTTCCGTTTATCACAGCAAATCTTCCTGGTCCTGAAGCAGCAAAACAGCTCCAGACACTACCACCACCATATGTTACTGTTGCTGTGATGTTCTTTTTCTGACATGCAGTGTTACTTTTACACCAGATATAATGGGACACACACCTTCCAAAATGTTCAGCTTCTGTCTCGTGAAAAGTCTTGGGGATCATCAAGATGTTTTCTGAAAAAATCTGAGACTCGCTATATGTTCTTTTTGTTCAGCAGCATTTTTCGTCCTGTAACTCTGCCATGCAGGCCATTTTTGCCCAGTCTCTTTCTTTTGGTGGAGTCATGAATACTGACCTTAACTGAGGCAAGTGAGGCCTGCAGTTCTTTGGATGTTGTTGTGGGGTCTTTTGTGACATCTTGGATGAGTCGTCACTGCTCTTGGGGTAAATTTGGTCGGACGGTGACTCCTGGGAAGGATTCTCCATTTTTTCTCCATGTTTTCTCCATTTACATTTACGGCATTTAGCAGACACTCTTATCCAGAGTGACTTGCAACTGAGGGTTAAGGGCCTTGCTCAGGGGCCCAGCAGTGGCAGCTTGATGGACCTGGGGTTCGAACCCATGACCCAACACCTTAACCACTGAGCTACCACATACCACATCCCATTTGTGTATAATGACTCTCACTGTGGTTCACTGGAGTCCCGAATGCTTTAGAAATGGCTTTATAACCTTTTCCAGACTGATAGATCTAAATGACTTTCTTTCTCATTTGTTCCTGAATTTCTTTGGATCTCCGCATGATGTGTAGCTTTTGAGGATCTTTTGGTCTACTTCACTTTTTCAATCAGGTCTTATTTAAGTCCCAAACCCAGATAAAAAGACAGGGTTGCGTCAGGAAAAAAAATAATCAAAAGTGCCAAAATCAAATACGCGAGTCGTCAGTATGTATATGAGTACAGGGTTCTACTGTTGATGGAGGAAGGAGAGGGGGGAGAAGGGTTCAGAAGGGATATGGAACATCAATGCCTGTTTAAGTGATTTGTTTTCAGAAATGATAACAGAGGGTTTATTCTTGTTTGGTCTGTACTACAAAATGGTCAATCTCTAAAACACCAGTTCTGTGTGCAAAAAAAGTTAACATTCAGCCCTGGGTTTGTAAAATGTAAAACATTTGTACCAATTTAGAGTAACACACATTATCTTTAGTGATACCATGATGATCTTACTTCAGTATCTCCAGTGTACAGTGTGGATTCTTCAGTCCATCAGAGAGCAGCTTCACTCCTGAATCCTGCAGTTTATTGTAACTCAGGTCCAGTTTTCTCAGTCTGGAGAAGTTTGAGCTGAGAACCGAGGACAGAACTTTACAGCTTTCCTCTGTCAGTTCACAGTCACAAAGACTGGAAGAGAAATTATGAAATATTATATTTATTTAGCAGGTCTGGTCAGCACTGAATGCAAATATGTATTGTATTGGGTGGCATTTGTCAGCATATATATCGTCGCTGTCGGGCGGAAACCTTGTATGTCCAAATTTCGTCAATTTCATATTTTTTCACATATCAAAGCTATTGGTCAGTCTCCATGTGGGTCTGTTATTTTTACAAGTTATTAACCAATCTAAAGTCTTGAAAATAGCTTGAGCGCAAATCTCATAACTCCATTGGACACTTCAACTGTCCACCTCTTCCTCACTCTGCGGGAGAGCTTCGCGGCATATTTCTCCTCAAGAAGAGTCGCAACGAATCAACATGTCTTCTGAGGTAAATGTCTTCAAAACACTGGGTTCAAAGAAAAAAAATCTTGACCCCCGCTAGTTCTGGTGCTCCTCTGAGGACAGGAATTTAGCGCAAGACAATCCACTTCAACGTGGACTAAACCCTGTGCACTGCAGTTAAGGTACGGTGTTTTTTTAAATTCCTGAAAAATAACGGTTTTGGAGATACGAGGATTCCGCCTGACAGCAACAATATGAAGAACATCTGCATTGTTTTTTTTTTTGGCTTTCAGCTACACATGACTTTACTAAATAGCCTAATTTGTGTGTGTGTGTGTGTGTGCGAGAGAGAAATAAACAAATGATCTTACTCCAGTATCTCCAGTGTACAGTGTGGACTCTTCAGTTCACTTTATTAACAAGTTTTTGAAGCGTCTTACGTGGACGTGCATTACTGGTAACTTCTTGCTGTGCGCAGCTCACATACATGGCCTCGACAATAAAATAGCTGTCTGACTTGTTTTAAATTTTAGGAGTTCAAAACACTGTGCCCAGATGCCTCTCCTTCAGGCCTGCATTGCCCAGCATTCGCCCTGACTGTTATTGACTAAACACCACTCTGCAGTCTTACTGTTCCATAAGTATTCACAGTATATGAGATCAAGCACTCCACTGCACTGCACTACACTCTGCTGGTCACGGAGTGTAACTGCACCGGATAAATGTCACACCATGTCATGATTTAAACTGAAAAACAAACGAGGAAATACAAGGAACTTTAAATCGTTTAATCCCACAGTGATGTTATAGAAAATAATTTTTACTCATTTATTTGGTTGAAGAAATTTATACTGACATATGTGTCCCTTAGTGACACATGTTTTCAGATTGTGTAGGAAACCCTTCCCAGGGCTCTCAAGTTTTGAAGGCAGGCAACCCTCCACCCAAACACAACAATGGGGGTGCCCTCCCCCCCAAAAAGAAAAGACAATTTATGACATAAAACATTCCAAAACTTAATATTTGAATTAAACAAAACATATTCAATTATACAATGTAGTGCTGTTGGTTAGTAGCCTTATTTTTCTGAGATTTAATTTATGATAAATTCATTATTTTATAAAATGGCATGAAGCCAGGGCCCTCTGGCACCATCTAAGGGCCCCCAGCTTGAGAACCACTGGCCTAGACTACTTGTTCTGAGCAGGTGTTGTCAGTGAACCGGGGCCCCCTGGCACCATCTCAGGGCCCCCAGTTTGAGAACCACTGGCCTAGACTACTTGTTCTGAGCAGGTGTTTTCAGTGAACCGGGGTCCCCTGGCACCATCTCAGGGCCCCCAGTTTGAGAACCACTGGCATAGACTACTTGTTCTGAGCAAGTTTTGTCAGTAAACGGGGGCCCCCTGGCACCATCTCAGGCCCCCCGCTGCGGCTTATTAAATATATGATAAATAGTCAGTTTTTCTGTGTGAGAAATACAATGTGTAGCGGGAGAGCGTGACAAAAGACCCACATGAGTGACTGTCACGTTAATGACAGGAATAAGGAATGTGTCCTAGTTTGCACAGGTTAGTTTGAAAACACAAGATTAACTATCAGAGTTGGTCTTACCTTGAACACAGGTGTCCTTCTGTTTTCTAACAAAGGATCCTCTTCAAGTTCTTCTACTTAATCTACTGTTTGAATCTTTATATGAAGGAATCAGACTTAGACCTTCTTGTCTTTTCAGGGTCCTCACAATAGGAGGCCTTGTTTTTATTAAAAGCAGTGTAATACACTGTCAGGCGGAAGAAAGTGCTGGAAACCGAAGTGCAGTTCACAAGATTTATTGAAGAAACAAAAGGGGTAAATGCAGAAAACGGTTAACCAGAGCTAAGCTCCAGGTGTAGCAAAACCTGGTGAATGATATGAATATGTAGAGTATGTAGCTTGCATAGTCCAGCAAGCTTCTTCAGCCTAAACTGTAGAACGGACAATGAGCTTGGTGGGGAACGGCAGTTATATAGCCTGGAGGCTGATGAGTGCCAGGTGTAGAATATTAGTAGGTAGGAGAGCTGCTAGGCGTGATAGGTGTGTTAGGTGAAGGTGTGGCTGGTGGATCCCTGACAGTACCCCCTCCCCCAGGGGTGGCTCCTGACGCCCTGACCCTGCATCTGGGTCGGCCTTGACCCCAGGGCGCAGGACAAAGCAAATGGGCGACGTGGAAATCCTCCAGGAGTGTTGGATCTAACACGTTCTGTTTCGCCACCCATGATCTTTCCTCGGGGCCGTAGCCCTTCCAGTCCACTAGGTATTCCAGGCCTCTGCCCACACGACAAGAGTCAAGCACCTCTCGCACGGTGTAAACCGACGGCTGGTCCAGCACTTCCGGCGGAGGGGGTCCTGCCTGTCCAGGATGTTGCGCAGTCGATGGGGTGTACGGCTTGAGGAACGACACATGGAAGGTGGGGTGAATCCAATACTGAGGGGGGAGTTCCAGACGATACGCCGCCTCGTTGATCTGCCGTTGATCTGAAAGGTCCGATGTATTGGGGGCTCAGTTTCCTGCAGGGGAGTCCTGACATGCCTCCCATGTCCTGACACTCTCCCGGGAACCAGTGGTCCACCACGGGCACGTTGGAAGGCTCATCGGACCAGGGAAACAGCGGGGGTTGAAACCCCAACACACATTGGGAAGGTGTGAGTCCGGTGGTGTTCTGGCGCAACGAGTTCTGCGCATATTCGGCCCATGGTAGAAACCGGTTCCACTCCAACTGGTCCTGATGACGTCCTCAAGTATCTACGTCCTCAAGTATCTCCCCAGCTCCTGTATCTTGTGCTCAGTCTGGCCATTTGATTGCGGGTGGTACCCAGACGACAGATTGACCGTGACTCCCAGTAGCCGAAAGAATGCCCTCCAGACGTGTGAGGTGAACTGGGAGCCCTGGTCCGACACTATCTCCTCTGGGAGACCAAAGTTGCGGAAGACATGTTGGAAGAGGGCATCTGCTGTTTCTAGGGCCATGGGGAGGCCTTGAACAGGGACGAAGCGGCAGGCTTTGGAGAATCGATCCACGACCACCAGGACGCAGGTAAGCCTTCCAACCATGGTAAACCATGCGACCATGGGCGTTGGGGAGTAGATAGAGGGATGAGTTTGCCCACAGGTAAGTGTCGGGGAGTCTTGGAGATGGCACAGATGTGACAGCCCTGTACGAATTCCGCCACTGTGTTATTCATCCCCGGCCACCAGTATCGCCTCTGAGCCAGATGTAAAGTCTGCCTTCTCCCCGGGTGTCCAAAGCCGGGGACTTTGTGTATCGCCCTTAATAAGGCCTGTCGACACACCTGTGGAACAAAGATACAGTCTTCTTCTACAGGTTCTCTCCGTGTGGCCGCGCGGATGTCCTCGTCCAACTCCCAGATGATTGGGCTCAGTATGAGCGTGGGAGGCAAGATTGGTTCTGGCTTGGTGGATTCTTCAGGCCCATAAACCTGAGAGCGCATAGGCCTTTCCATTTCTTGACCCCAGCCGGTAGGTGATGTTGAAACTGAACCGGTTGAAGAAGAGAGCCCATCGTGCCTGATGGAGGGTTCAAACGTTTGGCCTCACGGAGGTACTGGAGGTTCTTGTGATCTGTGATGACCGTAAACGAATGTATGGTCCCCTCAAGCCAATGTCTCCATCCACTCTTCCAGGGCTAGCTTGAGGGCTTCACAAATGGGGACTTGTCCACAAATGAGCTTGTCCACCTCCACCACAAATGGGGACTGGGGTTCTGGATGGTGGAGGAGCGGAGCGGCACAGAACCTTTTACGCAACTCCTCGAAGGCTTCCTGCGCCTCTGGGGTCCAGGAGAGGGCCTTGGCTTTCCCTCGAAGGAGGGACGTGAGTGGAGTAGTGGACCTGGCTGAAACCCCTAATGAACCAGCGGTAGAAGTTTGCAAAACACAGAAATCTATGGAGCTCCTTGATCGAGGTGGGAACCAGCCAGTTCCACACTGCATTCACCTTCCTCTCGTCCATCCTGATACCTGCTGCGCTGATGTTGTATCCCAGGAACTGTACTTCCAAGCGGTGGAACTCGCACTTGGGGAGGTTGAGGTACAGCCGGTGTTCCCGCAGCAGGTTAAGGATTTTGGTCACATGGTCGTGATGGTCTTGCTGAGTCCTTGAATAGATCAGGATGTCGTCGATGTATGCGATCACAAACCGGTGGAGGAAGGGGAGGAAAATCTCATTCATTAAGTTCTGAAAGACTGCCGGGGAAATAGAAAGCCCATACGGCATGACCCGGTACTCATAGTGGCCAGAGGGGGGTAATAAACGCCGTCTTCCATTCGTCCCCCTTACGTATACGCACCAAGTTCTATGCACTCCGGAAATCCAACTTAGTGAAGGCCTCAGGCAACTCCTCTAGGTTAGAATCAGAATCAGAATCAGCTTTATTGCCAGGCATGTTTTCACATGCAAGGAATTTGTTTTAGTGACAGAATAATACTTAATAATTGGTTGTGGCATATCTTTACATTTATTTAGGTTTATTGGCTGAAAACCAGTATTAGAGCATAGAAATATTCCTGTAACTCCATCCTGTACCTGCCAGGGTCTCACGACAGGTCCAGACTTTATCATTTATTTTTTTATCTCCTCAGATATGTTCGAATGAATTAATGGAATGAATAAAAAATGAAAGAAACAAAAAACAAAGAAAAAAAAACCCTGATAAACCTGGAACAGAAACTGACAGAGGTCCATCTGCAGCTCTGTTAATGTTTATATGTTGAGAAGATTTTATGGATGTAAATGGACTTAATAATTAGCCAATATTCCAAAAACATATAGCAGGGTCTATTCACATTTTACATTACATTTAAATTAAGTCTCTATCATTAGTCTCTGGTTACAGACTTAAGATACCATGAGTCTAAAACACTGTTCAAAGTTTTTTTCTTTTTGTAGTAGACTAGAGGTCAACTAGCTATTACAAAAAAGGTCCTGAGCATGAGCTCATACCTGTGTTTAGTTCTGTATGTTCTTCCATGTAAAAGTGAGTATCTGCAGGGTTCTACACTTCTTCAAAACTCCAAAAAACATTGGAAAACATTGTTACATTAAACTAGCTGTCAATGTACAACAGCACAAAGATAACAGTAAAGGGCCGGCTGGCCAGGGTGTGCTCTTCTCTTTTCCTCTCCTCTCTTCTCCCCTCTCTTCTCCTCTCCTCGCTTCTCTTCACGTCTCTTCTCCTCTCTTCTCTACTCTCCTCTCCTAGTCTCTTCTCCTCTCCCCACTCTTTTCCTTTCTTCTGCTCTCCTCTCTGCTCATATTTAGATGTTAAACACAAAACACTGCAGCCAAACTTGGAGCCAAAGCTGAGAGAGACGAGTCTGTGTGTGTTTACAAATAAATGATATGAGTTTTATAGTGGACTATTTACACACGTGGACAAAATTGTTGGTACCCTTCGATCAATGAAAGAAAAACTCACAATGGTCACAGAAAAAAACTTTAATCTGACAAAAGTAATAATATATAAAAAAATTCTATGAATGTTAACCAATGAAAGTCAGACATTGCTTTAACGGAATTATTTAAAAAAATAAACTCATGGAACAGGCCTAGACAAAAATGATGGTACCCCTAACTTAATATTTTGTTGCACAACCTTTTGAGGCAATCACTGCAATCAGACGATTCCTGTAACTGTCAATGAGACTTCTGCACCTCTCAGCAGGTATTTTGGCCCACTCCTCATGAGCAAACTGCTCCAGTTGTTTCCGGGTTGAAGGGTGTCTTTTCCAGACAGCATCAGCTCCTTCCAAAGATGCTCAATAGGATTGAGGTCAGGGCTCATAGAAGGCCACTTTAGAATAGTCCAATGTTTTCCTCTTAGCCATTCTGGGTGTTTTTAGCTGTGTGTTTTGGGTCATTGTCCTGTTGCAAGACCCATGACCTGCGACTGAGACCAAGCTTTCTGACACTGGCCAGCACATTTCTCTCTATAATCCTTTGATAGGCTTCAGATTTCTTTGTACCCTGCACAGATTCAAGACACCCTGTGCCAGATGCAGCAAAGCAGCCCCAGAACATAACAGAGACTCCTCCATGTTTCACAGTAGGGACAGTGTTCTTTTCTTGATATGCTTAATTTTTCCGCTGTGAACATAGAGATGATGTGCCTTGGCAAAAAGTTCCATTTTTGTCTCATCTGTCCATAGGACATTCTCCTAGAAGCTTTGTGGCTTGTCAACATGTAGTTTGGCATATTCCAGTCTAGCTTTTTTATGATTTGTGTCCTCCTTGGTCGTCTCCCATGTAGTCCACTTTGGCTCAAACAACAACGGATGGTGCGATCGGACACTGATGTTCCTTGAGCATGAAGTTCACCTTGGATCTCTTTAGAAGTCTTTCTGGGCTCTTTTGTTACCATTCGGATTATCCGTCTCTTTGATTTGTCATAAATTTTCCTCCTGCGGCCACGTCCAGGGAGGTTGGCTAAAGTCCCATGGATCTTAAATTTCTGAATAATATGTGCAACTGTAGTCACAGGAACATCTAGCTGCTTGGAGATGGTCTTATAGCCTTTACCTTTATCATGCTTGTCTATAATTGTCTTTCTAATCTCCTGAGACAACTCTTTCCTTCACTTCCTCTGGTCCATGTTGAGTGTGGTACACACCATGTCACCAGACAACACAGTGACTACCTGGAGCCCTATATATAGGCCCACTGACTGATTACAAGATTGTAGACCCCTGTGATGCTAATTAGTGGACACACCTTGAATTAACATGTCCCTTTGGTCACATTATTTTCAGTCTTTTCTAGGGGTACCATCATTTTTGTCCAGGCCTGTTCCATGAGTTTATTTTTTTAAATAATTCAGTTGAAGCATGGTTGAAAAGCAATGTCTGACTTTCATTGGTTAACATTCATAGAAATTTTATTAATTATTACTTTTGACAGATTTTTGTCCACGTGTGTATAGGAGGAAATAATGAGGAGGTTTTACCACCAGGCGGCACTGTTAGACCGTTTATACTTATTCGCCTCGCAGTGATGAAGAAACGTCATAAGAATAATAACAATAATAATAACAATAACAATAACAGTAACAATAACAATAATAATAAAGTTTGTATATATTATTATTATTTATAGCAAAACATCTTTACTTTTTAAGAAAAAAAACTTTTTATTTCGTATAATTATTATTAGTATTATTGTTGTTTTAATACAACATGACTAGTGTTTTTTAAACGGAGACATTTATTTATTTATATGACTCACAGTGTATCTGGAGATTAGAGATCACGTGACTAAACGTGAGCCTTGCTGGGATTGGACCACTCGGTATGTCATGTGACGTCGGGAGCGGTTAAACGACGTGTTGTGAACTAAATGTTTTAACTCTTAACGACAAAATTTTACAAGATTCACAAAAACAGCACATTCCCATACCGGGAGTCGAACCCGGGCCGCCTGGGTGAAAACCAGGAATCCTAACCGCTAGACCATATGGGAGATCTGTCAGAGGGCCACAAATCAGACCTTACATACATATAAGCATTAATTTCTCTGCATACACTGTCACTTGTGTGTTAAAAGCTCTCGGTTGGTTGCCTCCAGTTTACCTCCAGGTTTTGTACAAAAAGTTTAAAAAAAAAAAAAAAAAATTTTAATGCAACAAACAGGAAAGGAAGTGCTAGCTGAAGTGTTTCCCTAAGTAGGTCTTCAACCGTCGTTTGAAAATATCCAGTGACTCAGCTGTCCGGACCCCTAGGGGAAGTTCATTCCACCACCTCCCTCTGCAACTGGATCCTGGACTTCCTGACTGGGAGACTTCAGTCAGTCCGGATCGGGAACAGATCGAACCATATCATCAAGTTCGCCGATGACACGACCGTGGTGGGTCTCAACAGCAAGAACGATGAGTCAGCATACAGAGAGGAGGTGCAACAGCTAACTACCTGGTGTAGAGCCACCAACCTGTTTCTGAATGGTGATAAAAGATATGGTTGTTGACTTCAGGAGAGCACAGAGAGACCACTCTCCACTGAACATCGACGGATCATCTGTAGAGATCGTCAAGAACACCAAATTTCTTGGTGTTCATCTAGCGGAGAACTTCACCTGGTCCCGCAAAACCAGCTCCATCACCAAGAAAGTAGCGTCTCTACTTCTTACGAAGGCTGAGAAAGTCACCTCTCCCTTCCCCCATCCTGACTACTTTTTACAGAGGAACCACTGAGAGCATCCTGAGCAGCTGCATCACTTTCTATCCTGCACAAAGGATATTGAGTTGCTGACTGTGGCATTGAGACCTCAGTATTTGCCTCGGCAGTTTCCTCAGTTGTTTGTTACAGTTGTTTACATTCACCCCTGAGCAAATGAGGAAAGTGCAACAAGGGAGATTGAACGTTAGGACCAATATTTTATAAAATTTTTGTTTTGTCCCTTCAACAACAAAAAGTACATGGACAGTGGAAGCAGTCTACAGTGATCCCAGTACCTAAAATGAAAAATGTACGAACGATAGAGGATTTTAAACCGGTGGCGCTTACGTCTCTGGTGATGAAATGTTGTGAACATTTAGTCAAGAGAGAGATTATGCAAAGAACTCAGAGCTTGTTAGATCCCCTCCAATTTGCCTATAGGGCTAAGAGAGGTGTAGAGGATGCAGTAGCAACTCTCTTACACTTAGTACTTCAGCATTTGGATAAGTCAAAAACATTTGTTAAATTACTTTTTATTCATTTCTCATCCGCTTTTAATACCATTTAGCCACATATTTTAGTTGAGAAACTTATTAATGAATTTGAGCTGAATTACAGTCTGGTAGGGTGGATCTTGGATTTTCTTGTACAGAGAACACCAAGAGTTAAAGTTAATGATTGCTTTTCTGAATGGTTGGTGTAATCTACTGGGTCAACTCAGGCGTGTATCCTATCCCCGCTATTGTTTATTTTATACACAAATGACTGTAGAAGTAAAAATAGACACATTTTAAAATTTGCTGATGATTCTGTAATTGTCAGTCTACTGAGTGAGGAGGACACAATGCAGGGTCCTGTGGTTGATGATTTTGTGAGCTGGTGTCAAAATGCTTTCTTAAAACTAAATGCTCTCAAAACTAAGGAAATGATTATTGATTTTAGTACTCAGAGGAAACCTATTCAACTACAACAAACTAGTATATATGGAGTGAGTATTAAGAGTGTGGAACAGTATAAATACTTGGGTACTATTTTGGACAATAAACTGTCCTTTTCTCCAAACACTGAGGTTTTGTGTAAGAGGGGGCAGCAAAGATTGTATTGTCTGCGGAAATTAAGGTAATTTAATGTGGACAAAACACTGATGAGTATGTTTTACAGATCCTATGTTGAGTCATTGCTGTCCTTTTCACTTGTGTGTTGGTTTAATTCCCTAAATGTGAAAAATAAGAGAAGTTTAGAGAGAATTGCAAATCAGGGAGGTAAAATAACAGGGAGGAAGCAGATGTTTATGGCCCAGCTATACTGCAGAGGGGTTTTGGGGAAAGCACAGACTATATTATCAGATGATTCTCACCCTATGTATAATGAGTTTGACCTTCTACCCTCGGGTATTAGGTACAGGATAAATAGTAGTAAAACAAATAGGTTCAAACATTCATTTGTTCCATCAGCTGTTAAACTTTTAAATACGAGGTAAAGTTTATAATTCTTGTGAATTGTGTGAATGTGTTGTTTCTTTATGGTCTGTTTGTTTTTTGTTCTTGTGATATGACTGTATGCCTTCGGGAAATGAAATAAAGTTGAACTGACCTGAACTGAACTGTATCTAGGACTAACTTACTAAGTCCTTTTATAGCTCTGTCTTTGTTTTATGTAACACCCTGATCCTGGAGAAACGTTGTCTCATGTCACTGTGTACTGTAACAGCTATATATGGTTGTAATGACAATAAAAGCTTCTTGACTTGACTTGAGATGCTGATAACACCATCTACTACTTACTCACCTGTAACAGAACCTGCTTCCAGGATTGGATCATCTACTGTATGAACTCACTATTAAAGACAACGGATGATGATGGACAATAAGCAATCAAGCCAGCATGTGTGTGTGTGTGTGTGTGTGTGTGTGTGTGAGTGAGATTGTGTGTGTGTCTGTGTGTGTGTGTGTGTGTGAGAGAGAGAGAGAGAGTGTGTGTGTGTGAGATTTTGTGTGTGAGTGTGTGTGTCTGTGTGTGAGTGTCTGTGTGTGTGAGAGAGAGAGAGAGTGTGTGTGTGTGTGTGTGTGTGTGTGTGTGTGTGTGTGTGAGATAGAGTGTGTGTGTGTGTGTGTGTGTGTGTGTGTGTGTGTGTGTGTGTGTGTGTTTGTTCACATTAAAGTAAGTGGATAAAAACTCTCTCTCTCTCTCTGTAATGTGTAATAGATCCTGATCAATAGAAACCTGATTACAGAAGACTTTCAGGATCACAGAACCTTCATTATGTTTTGAACAAAACCTTCAAAACTAATACTCATTATTACAAACTGTACACAGTGTTAATGAATGTTCTCTTAATGACTAAGACCTTTTATCAAATCAGGATAGATTTCACTGTCATTGTATTAATGATGAAACATTATTAGGAGGATTATTTTATTTTACAAAATGGTGTTGGTTTTAATTGTTGGTGAAATAAAAACAGTTCAGTGAGACTCCTGTTTGTGTACCTCGTGTTTTAGTGTGGGCAGTGAGAGAAGGTCACATGGTAATACAAGAGGTTTATCTGTAGAAATTTGTCTAAATATAATACAGTAACCTTGCTGGTTGAGTTAACGGACACAGACAGGACATTGGATCAGATACGGTGTGTAAAACAGGACTAAGCTTCGATGACATTGAAGAAAAATATTACAGAAATTTGAATGTGTTCAGCGCGAGGTCAGAGACATATTCTGTATTCACTAATCACCACTGTGTCCTGCGTCTTCCAAAGACTCCACACGTTACCATTAGAAATTCCTCATACCCCCCCACCTCATACCCCCACCACCTACCCCCCACCTCATACCCCATCCTATACCTCATCCCCCACCTGCTGCTGTTGCTCTCTCAGTCTCTCTCACACACTCATTTGGCTGAAATTGAACATGAGGATAATTTGATTTTTATTTTTTGCTAACAAGTGTTACCATGGCAACCCCATTTTGCTGTGCTGAGCTTCATGTCTGACCACTATGTTCAAGGACTGTGTGTGTGTGCTTGTGTGTGTGTTTAGAAGTATCAGAGCTGGTACAGAGGGACTGTTGACTTGTCACTTTTATCACAAAGAGAACTGGTGACATGCAGCATGGGAAAAGTGCAATAAACAACAATGAGACATGACAAGAGTCAGGACGACAAGTGACAGGGAGGGCAGCAAGTTACCGGGCAATAAGTCACATGACATAAAGTGACAAGGCAACAAATGAAGGGGCATAAAGTAAGATGGCAAAAAGCAGCAGGGCAACAAGTGTCAGGGCAGAAAGCCACATGGTGTAACACAGGGTAATAAAGTGACACAATCAAGAGGATTTTAAATAACCAAGAAAGATGGTGACAGTGGCAGCAGGGCAACAACTGACACTCAGCAAGTGACAAAACAACAAGCCACATGGTGTCAGGGCAATAAGTGACCGGGCAGCATGTCTTTGAAATGTCATGTTAATATGATGTCATGATGATGATGATGATGTCAGCATGAACAGGTGATTGTGACAAGAGAAAGGTGACATGACACTAATATACAAGCCAACACAGCTCGAAGATTTTATTGTTCTTTAAAAACATGGAGTAATTCTCACACACACACACACATGCACGCACACATGCACGCACACACGCATGCACGCACACACACACACATGCACGCACACATGAACACAGGCATGCACACACACGCGCACACACACATGCACGCACACACGCACGCACACACGCATGCGCACAACACACAACCTGAGCACTGGTGTAAGTGTCTACATGTAGGCAGTCTGAAACACACACACACTCTCTCTTTAATGTAAGAGAGATCTTACATTATCTACTCTCATCTATCCTATTAAAGCATTCTATAGTAGCTCTAACATGTGCTGTCATACCTCATCTTCTTTTAATACATGTATAATGTCATTTTGTCTAAATGTTTACATTTTATTTAAATGTATTTTATTGTATCTTATTTTAAATATATTTGTATATATATTTTTGTCCTACTCCTGCTTCTGCTCACTGAAGGTGTCTTTCACTTCATTAACAGGAACAGAGAGGACGAGATTCAGGGCACATCAGGGTGAGACCTCAGAGGTGTTAAGTCTCAAGATTTTCACCAAGCAACAAAAAAACAAGACATGGAATAAGGATTTTTATATTACAGACATAACCTGCTGTTATCTGATGTGTGCTTTAACTCTCTTCATTTGAATATATTGTCTTCTGGTAAAGTAGGTTCCTGACTTTTGTGTACCATCTGCGAGAGTAGTGTGATTTGAATTTTGTTATATTCTATAGCATTGTTGATCTTATAGTGTTGGTCTTTGCTTAGTTTTCTCAGCTGATTAATCAGGAGTAGTTTCAGTCTCCCTTAAGGTGTGGATTGTCTCCAGGGCTTACCCTTTTAAACAGAGATGGGGGACTCGAGTCATATGACTTGACTCGAGTCGGACTTAAGTCGCACAGTTGAGACTTGAGACTTGCTTGACAAATATTAAAAAAAGACTCGACTTGACTTTGACTTGACATACATGACTTGAGACTTGACTCGGACTTGAGTTAAATGACTCGAAATAACTTGTTTTTTTGTTTGTTTTTTTAAATCTGTTTTTAAACGCACGCAAGAGCGTAATCTAATCACGTGACGCAGCAGGCAAGCAGAGGGAGCGCGCGCACTAACTAATAAACCTTAACAGTCGTGACGAAACATGGAAGGCGCCACACCAAAAATAATTAAGTTCGGGTACCGGGATTTTGTGCAAGATGAGAAGAGAAGAACAGCAGTATGCGACCACATCGCTCACAATTGAGTGACAAAGTTCTAATTTTTTTTATCAAATTTAATTTTTTGCAAGCACAATGTACTAGTGTAAATGGTTGGTCACTGTTTATGTTGAAATGTCAGCTTTTTTTGCAATAGGTCTTATAATTGGTCTTCAGTTTTAGGCTTTAAGTGAAAAGCGTATGGATCGTTTATGGGGATGCACATATATATATAAAAAACATAAATATAAATATAAAAATAAAAAACCTCAGAGTTGCAAGCAGAGCCATATTCTTGTCTAGCATGCACACGCACACGCACACATTCAATTTAAAGGGATAGTTCACCCAAAAATAAAAAAATTCTGTCATCATTTTCTCACCCTCATGATGTTATAAACCTGTATAAATTTCTTTGTTTAGATGAACACGGAGGAAGATATTTTAAGGAATGTTTGTAACCAAACCATTCATGAGCCCCATTCACTTCCATAGTATTCTTTTTTCCCCACTATAGAAGTGAATGGGGCTCATAAATGGTTTGGTTACAAACAGTCCTCAAAATATCTACATGTGTGTTCATCAAAACAAAGAAATTTATACAGGTTTGTAACATCATGTGGGTGAGCAAAAGATGACAGAATTTTCAATTTTATGTGAACTTTCCCTTTAATTTAATAAATTACACTCACTCCAATCATCTCTCTCTCTCTCTCCCCAATAATTAATTCACTTCAAGGTTTGTGTGATTCAATAATTTACGTTTTTTGATTGACGTGATTGTTGTTGTTATTCTGTTGTTAAAAAGGAAAGATCTAATTTAAGGATGTGTTCATGTCCCATTAAAAGGGAATGCCTGTTCAAAAAATGCCATTTGGTTGCATAGAAACCATTGTACTTTTATATATATATATATTTATATATATACGTATATATATATATATACGTATATATACGTATATATATATATATATATATATATATATATATATATACGTATATATATATACGTATATATATATACGTATATATATATATATATATATACGTATATATATATATATATATATACGTATATATATATATATATATATATATATATATATATATATATATATATAAAAAAATGCCATTTGGTTGCATAGAAACCATTGTACTTTTATATATATATATATTTATATATATACGTATATATATATATATATACGTATATATACGTATATATATATATATATATACGTATATATATATACGTATATATATATATATATATACGTATATATATATATATATATATATATATATATATATATATATATATATATATATATATATATATATATATATATAAAAGTACAATGGTTTCTATGCAACCAAATGGCATTTTTTGAACAGGCATTCCCTTTTAATGGGACATGAACACATCCTTAAATTAGATCTTTCCTTTTTAACAATATATATATACGTATATATATATATATATATACGTATACAGGTAAGTTGTAAATACAATATAAATCTAAAAATGAATAAAAATCAAAACTACAAAGCCTAAGATGTAAATGTAACAGAAATAAGGCCAACATAAAAGCATGAAAAGTTTCAATATGCCTCAAACATGGCAGAAGACCATGGAAAAGTATATATATATATACATATATATATATATACGTATATATATATACATATATATATATACGTGTGTATATATATATATATATATATATATATATATATATATATATATATATATATACATATATATATGTATATATATATATGTGTATATATATATATATATATACGTATATATATATATATATATATATATATATATATATATATATATATACGTATATATATATATATATATATATATATATATATATATACTTTTCCATGGTCTTCTGCCATGTTTGAGGCATATTGAAACTTTTCATGCTTTTATGTTGGCCTTATTTCTGTTACATTTACATCTTAGGCTTTGTAGTTTTGATTTTTATTCATTTTTAGATTTATATTGTATTTACAACTTACCTGTATGTGGACATCTTTTAAAAATAAATGCATATTTTATAATTTTTTGTGGCAAATATTCACAAATATTTTGTGGCAAACTCTCATAGTCTATAAATACTGTAGATTTAAGTTTGTTTAATATATACATTTAGTTAAATCATCAAACATATGTATGACTTGCCAGTGACTTGCTTTACTCAAGCTACGACTTGACTTGCTTGACATAAAGCAGTGACTTGACTTGACTTGATTTGACTCTCACAAAGAATGACTCGGACTTGCTTGAGACTTGAAGGTTAAGACTTGAGACTTACTTGTGACTTGCACATGTGTGACTTACTCCCACCTCTGCTTTTAAATGGAAGGTTCTGTAAATATCTCTAACACATTATAACATAAGTGTCTAGTACTGTTTGATATATTCTACCATACCTTAAATCTCATTCTTGGTTGACTGCAGATATTTGCCTCAAACCCATCTCTGTAATCAAACCCTACTGTCACAGACGCTCTCATCCACAGAGCAGAGGTCACAATCCCAGTAACCTCATCTACCCTCCACTGTTGTGTGAGTCTCAAACAGTGGTGGTAGGTGGGCTCTGGAATTGCCAGTCTGATGTAAAGAAAGCTTTGATTTTCTTGCGCTAACAGAAACCTGGATATCCCCACAGAACACTGCTACACCAGCTACTTTATCCTCTGCCTGTGCTTTCTCTCACTCACCACGAGAAACGGGCAGGGGTTTGAGAACTTAGGCAGGTTGAAAACAAGTTGTGCAGCTGCATTTTGGATCATTTGCAGAGGACGAATTGATGTTCATAGGTAGACCTATGAGTGTGTCACATTAGCAACATGTGAGGAAAAGGACAGTTGAGTGTGATTACCCCAAGGTTGTGAGATGTGTCTGAAGGGGAGATCAGATCGTTATGCAGGGGTATTGCAAGATCATGACCTGGGGATGAATCACCTGGAATGATGAAGTTCAGATTTGCTGGGATTGAATTTCAAATGATTAACCAACGTCTACGATAATATGTCTGCCAGACATGCTGAGATCCGAGCAGAAGCTGTGGTATCTGAGTGTGGGAAAGAGAAGATAAGTAATTTGCTGTATCATCAGCATAGAAGTGGTAAGAGAACCCTTGTGAGGAAATAACTTCACCAAGAGAGTGAGTATACAGGGAGAAAAGAAGAGGACCAAGTACTGAGCCCTGTGGGACACCAGTGGAGAGTCTGTGTGGAGCAGATGTCACTCCCCTTTTATGTTACCTGATATGAGCAACCTTCCAGGTAGAAAGCAAATCATTTCCATGCTGATCCACCAAAGACTCCTAAGGCTAGAGAGTCTTGTGGTTGACCGTATCAATCACTGCTGAAAGGTCGAGCAGGATGAGGACAGATGAAGCTTGGCTTATCTAGCAGCATGTAGTTTCTCAAAGACATCCAAAAGGTTAGTCTCTGTCGAATGAGTTGCTTTAAAATCAGACTGTTGGGATCTTGAAGGTTGTTCTGTGAGAGATAGACAGAGAGTTGAAAAAAAAGAAAAGAGAGCAGTGATACCGGTCTGTAGTTACTGATGGACCCAGAGCAGGTTTCTTCAAGATGGGAATAACACTTGCTCTCTTGAAGGTAGTTGGTACATGACCAGATTTTAGGGATGCATTGATTATTGTGGTGTTAAATTACAGAAGGTTATGTGAGATGGTCTGGAGCATAGTAGAAGGGAGTTGATCCAATGGGCAGGTGGTAGGATTGCAAGACCGGATGAGTTGTAAAATACTATGGTTGAGAAATGTGACAGTGAAAAAGTAGAGGAATCCTGGCTCTGAAATGTAGTTGCAGTTGTGGATGAAGCAGGTGGAGCTGGGGGTTAATTGATAAAGAGAAGATGTTGTGGAGCTTACAAGGATCTTGTGCAGAAGCTTCAAGCTTTAACCTTGTAGAAGGAAGTCTTGGAAGAAGTTACGTCTGAAGAGAACTTGGCCAGAGGTGTATGGTAATAAGCAAGATCTGCTGTGTTGTGATTTCTACCACTTTCTCTCTGCTGATGTTAGTTCTGTTCGATTTCTGCACAACACATCAGAAAGTCAAGGAGCAGAACAAGAAGTATTCTTGGGTTAGTGGATGGTTCATGGTTGTGGAAAGAGAAAAGAGAAATGTGTCTGTGGTCTGAATCCACGGGTAGTCAGGAGAAAGAGTCATGATCAGGAAGAGATGAAAGAGTGCCAAAAGCTACAGAAGAAGCGGAAACAGAGTGGAGGTTGCGGTGGGTAAGAAAGACTCACACAACAGAGGAGGGTAGATGAGGTTACTGGAAATGTGGTTTCTGTCTGTCTGTCTGCCTGTGTATCTGTGTGGCTCTGTCTGTCTATGTGTGTCTGTCAGCCCGTATGTGTTTATCTGTATTTCTTTCTGTCTGTGTATCTGTCTGTCCTTTCGTATGTCTGTGTGTCTGTCTAGACTCTCTGTGTGACTGTTTGTGTGTCTGGTATTATCTGACTCCAGGATGTGTGTCTGAAGGTGAAGCTCCTTTAATAGCTGTTTGGCGATGAGCATGACAAGGTCACCTGAGGACAACAAACTGATTGTAAGTGATGCTGAAGGTTCTGACTGTGTTCACAGTCCTCGTGCTGGTGGATAGTGAAGCTCTAGCAGGAATCTGGAAATTCATTCTAGCAGGAATCCGGTCAATATCTCTGACAGAACGTCTGGTGTTTGAGGTGAAACTGAAGAAGAAATGTAGAAATAACTGCAGAGACCATAATGAAAACCTCAAGAGGTAGTTTAATTTAGTTTATTCTTTTCTATAAAAGGCACTCTCTACATTTAAAGTAATGTTTGCACAATTTCATTGCACAATTATTATTTTTTATATTTATATTTTTCAAACAGTTGACGTTCAGCGTTTAACATGATTTAACCTGTTTAGCATGTAGCAGAACACACTCAATACCATAACATAGCACAAAAGGCATGCTTTTAGTTTCCATGTCTTTAAATATTTTTTTTTCTTTGTTTTAAAATGTTTGAACATTTTTAAAATCTTCATAGCATCATCATCATCACCATCACCATCATGACAAACATTGAGTCGTTTTTGCTGCATTCACACTAGACTACTGAGAAGAAGAAGAAGAAGAAGAAGAAGAAGAAGAAGAGAGGAAGAGCAGGAGAGCATGTCAGGTGTAAAGCGCAGCAACAAGCACATTTGTGAAGGATTGAGATTGTGAGGTATTGCAAAGTCATGTGCCAATAATCGGTTTCCCGATACATCATGATATTCTGCACACTTGCACACACACACACATACAGATACAGACGCGCACACACACACACACACACACACACAAATATAGTGTATTTTTACACACAGAAGGCATGTTGTATGGCAGCATCACTGTTTAGTGAAATAAATATAAACACAGAGAGATTTCCAGCCCAGAAAAGTGTGAAGTGTGATGAGGATGTGTTAAGAAACAGAACAGGGAGTTAATGTTCAGACGTGGAGATTTACAGTGCTAATGTAGCTAGCATGTAATAGAAGTATATAACCAGCAGGTGAACACTGGGAGTATGTCGGAGTAAAGAGGACACTGGGAACATTTCATTTTTGGCCATTCGTTTACCAACTAAAAAGTGCATCATCATTATCATCATCATGATCTTCATCATCAGACCTGATCTGGTACATTATCTGACACTATGGCTTCAATTCCGCTTCTTTGTCAAAAATATGTGCAATGAATGGAGGTGTAGTTGGAGTTAATACAGTGTACAGTGAGGTACAAAAGTCTGAGGTTTATTTTCATCAGTTATTCAAAGATATTCACTCAAAGTGTGGTGATAAACTGGACTTACTTTAATCACCTCAAAGTGTTTTTTTCTTCTTACACCACATCATTTATGTTTGTTAAAGATAAACCTTTTTTAAATAAATTTTTATTTACTATATTTATTATGTAATATTGTGGAGCATCAGATTCTCTCAGCTCTAAACACTCGTCCCCTCAGCAGTCTCTCTTTATTCTCTCAGCTCTAAACACTCGTCCCCTCAGCACTCTCTCTTTATTCTCTCAGCTCTAAACACTCGTCCCCTCAGCAGTCTCTCTTTATTCTCTCAGCTCTAAACACTCGTCCCCTCAGCACTCTCTCTTTATTCTCTCAGCTCTAAACACTCGTCCCCTCAGCAGTCTCTCTTTATTCTCTCAGCTCTAAACACTCGTCCCTTCAGCAGTCTCTCTTTATTCTCACAGCTCTAAACACTCGTCCCCTCAGCTGTCTCTCTTTATTCTCTCAGCTCTAAACACTCGTCCCCTCAGCAGTCTCTCTTTATTCTCTCAGCTCTAAACACTCGTCCCCTCAGCACTCTCTCTTTATTCTCTCAGCTCTAAACACTCGTCCCCTCAGCAGTCTCTCTTTATTCTCTCAGCTCTAAACACTCGTCCCCTCAGCAGTCTCTCTTTATTCTCACAGCTCTAAACACTCGTCCCCTCAGCTGTCTCTCTTTATTCTCTCAGCTCTAAACACTCGTCCCCTCAGCAGTCTCTCTTTATTCTCTCAGATCTAAACACTCGTCCACTCAGCAGTCTCTTTTTATTCTCACACTGGAGACTCCTTCACCACAAAACACACACACCCAAACGCATGCACACACACGCACACACACACCCGTCCTCACACTGGATACTGCGTCACTGTGTCAGTCACTGCACACGTTTATTCAGTCTATTAGTGAAGTCTGTTCTGTACATGTCCCTGTGAATGATTTGTTGCTATAGAGACGGTAACATAGCACAAACATAAACTACAGTCAGAGCTGTTAGAGAGAATTAATCAACACCTTCTGACCAATCAGAGTCTAGAACTCAGCAGTGCTGTGGTGTAAAAGAAGCAAACAGAATTGAGATCAGTTCTCAAGCTCAGACTCTGTTCCTGACTGTGTGTATCGTCATGTAGGATGGACTCCAAGCCCTGAGATCTCATTGGTTATGAAAATGGACAGTTTGTGTGTTTTATAGAAATTAAATGTCATGCAAATATGTCAATTGGTTAAAAACTTCAGAAATTCATTCTTCTGGTCAATCAGTACCTTTCAGTGTTTATACATTAGGCATGTGCTGATTATCAGTTCTTTTATATTAAGTTATTGATCCTGTATATTCTCTAGTTCAGCTTTAGTGAGATATATAAAGTCCAGAACATCCGACATGTTCACATTCTCTGGACCTTCACACACCATTACAATTATTCATTCAGAGCTACAGCAGAACAGCCTTCCTTTAGAATAATAAAAGAAAAAAACAGCACATGAACATGAGAACCTGGAATGATTGACATTCTGGATATGTTGTGATCCCATGAAAGCTCCACCCCTTCCTCCGCTTCACATTAGTAATATTTTGGCTTGTGTTTCAATCTTAAATCAACTTTTCTGTTGGAAATATGAGCTGACAATCTAGCTCTAAAATCTGTTAATCTGAAATTATTTCAGTGAATGTAGTGGACCGAGCAGACAAATGTTTGAAATGTGTAAAGTCGTGTTTATTTGTTTTTGTACGTGGCTAAAAGTTCATTCAAAATGACTCTTTAATATCAAATCACCTCACCACTTGTTGCTGTCCTATGATCTTTCTGTAGTAGCGTGCTGTGCGCTAACCAGCTAACTACATTACTGAAGACCAGTTTATTAACAGAGCGGCTGCGATTTCTAAATCTGTGTCCAATAAAATCATGAGTGAGCAGCAGGACACTGACACATGATGTGACACAGATGAGGTTCTGAGACCAGGACCTTCAACAATGTGACTGGTAAAGAAGATGCCAAAATGTAAGATATCCAGTGTTTAACACCATGAAAACACGAGTAACCGTCATAAAAGGTTAAAGAATTACACAATTTCAGATTGTATATTGGCACATGCCTAATGTATATCATGGATTCTTTTCTGATGAGTTAAATATTTTTCTTATTTTATCTGCATCTGTATTTTTAATTTTTATTAGTTATAAATCTTCAAGTCCTTTGTGTTAGGAGCTCAGTATCAGCATTCAGTCTTCCAGTAAACGTCTCTTTGTATCGCTACAGTTGTTGAAACTTTGTTAGGATCCTTTTTTAAACACAGGTTTAAATTTATTGGTCTGAATTTTTTTTTTAAATCAAGTTATCAGGACACAGTGAAAAGTTTCAACAACATTAAAATGTGATGTTAGCATTTTCCCACCAGCATAAATGAGAAACAAGGCACTTTAATTTTCAAAGATGATTTCTTCCATCTAAACGTCCATTTCGACATGAAATTCTTCAAGTTTTTTTTCCATCTCTTCCTTTTTTTCTCCCTCTTCTTCTTCTTTGGTCTTTGTGGGCACCATCACAAACCCGTTCTGTGATTTTGGGCTCTCGACAAACAATGGCAGCTCCGACAGACTGGTGTTGACCTCCTTCTCCAGCTCTTCCTCCTCCACCTCTTTCTTCTCCTCACTGCCAGTTTTGCGTCCATCTCCTGGGATGTTCTTCTTCAGCTCCTTGTTCTTGGCTCGTTTGGCCAGTTTGCTGACGGAGCCGAATCGGTTAAAGATGTTGTCGTTCAGTTTGCCATTGATGCTCTCTTGCGAGGACGTCTTGAAGTTGGTTGCCGCATCTAAGATGTTGAAGTTTGCGGCTCGTCGCTCGTTAGGATGAGATAAGATGTCGAGTGACTGAGCACGTTGGTCCAGTCCAAGTTGTCGACGCTCCATGTTACGAATCGTAGCAGCACGTTGCAGTTTATCGTGAACCTCCACACTAAGTCGACGTCTAGTTTCTCTGAATTCGGCCCGAACGTTTGCTTTCCATTCAGCAGCATGAGCTTTGATCTCACCAACCTGAGAAGACAGAAACACACTTTGTAAATCTTAAGAAAGCTTTATGGACTTAGCCGAATGTCTCATTTCCCTTCATCTTTTATTTACATTCTCAGGAGGATACTCAAGAAGGTGAAGAGGTTTTGGGATCTGTTTCCATCAGTATTTTTATATTGATCTGTAATAAGATGAAATTAAAGATTTTGGAACAAATGTTACACTGCTGTAAAATCCACACACTGCTGTGTACGAGGACTAACAGTGGACCTTCTTTATCAGACTGGGAACAATAACTGTCAGGATCATTAACACAAGAACTGTGATGACACCTAATGAAACTACACAAGGTTATGTATGTAACCAGATTCCCTGAGAAGGGAACGCTTCTGTGAGGAAGTTGTGTCTGAAGCTCTGTGTGCAAACACGGCAATTTAATGGCTCAGGAAAGACACGTGACAAAGTGATTACGTGCCATAAGTAAGTCCATATAAGGGAATCTACCTCACTTTACTCCAGCTTCTAGTTGTCTGAAGGAAGCGCGAGAGGATGCCCGGGGCATGGCCTGCGACGCAGCGTCTCGTTCCCTTCTCAGGGAACTGGGTTACATACGTAACCTGGTGTAGTTCCCTTTCAAGGGATGCCAATTGCCAATAATGCCAATTCCCACGCCACCACGCACCGGTCGATGACTGTGCCAGAGGCCATGAGAGAGTACGAACAGACTGGGAACGGTCCATCAATGGCCCTGCAGGACCTGGGACCCTGGAGTGGGGTCCAAGTACAGGTTATAGAACCTAATAAAGTGTGCGGAGAGGACCAACCTGCCGCAGCACAAATATCATCAAGGGGGACACCCCTGGCCAAGGCACTGGACAATACTGCTAGTGGAGTGAGCCCTGATGCCGAGAGGCGAGGCAAGAGCGTGCACCTCATAGGCCTGAGCTAATGGCCTCCACCACCCAGTGCGCCAGGCGCTGCCCGGAACCCGGATTACCCTTATTCCGGCCCCCAAAACAGACAAAAGGGGGGGGGGGAGTTACTCCATGAGCTAGAGCAGTGGACATAAGTCCTCAAGACCCTTACTGGGCAAAGCAAATGCAGCCCCTCCTGTTCCGCAGACAGGACTCATGGGGCGGGGAACAGTAGGCCCGCGGTATGACTGGACAGCCAGCCTTCCTGGGCACCTTAGGGACATATCCTGCCCTGGGGTGCAGAACAGCCGTGGACATTCCAGGGGAAAAATTTTAGGCAGGTGGCCGCGGGGGTGGGAGACAGGCTTGTGGTTCGCAGCGATGGGCCCACCACGTGGGGGTGGAGACATCACTCCCCGGGCCTCAGCACCTGTCTCAACAGGAAATCTGCCTCCCGATTTACATGCCCTGGAATGAAAATCGCTCTCAGCGAAGGGAACCTTGGTCTCTGCCCAGAGCAGAATATGTTGTACTAAGACATGGCAGTCCCTGAGGTGTGGAAGAAAGTGTTTCAATGCTAGAAACACAGCCCTCATCTCCAGGCAGTTTATGTGCCATGAGAGATAGGGGGCCTCCCATAGATCCTGGGCAGGATGGCCATCCAAGGCCGCTCCCCAGCCCGAAAGTGAATTGCCCGTTAAAAGAGTCCTGCAACTGTGACACGCCCATAAAGTGGGACCCAAGGCCAGGAACCGGGTACACAGCATCTTGATGACTGGCCGCCATAGCCTTCGACTGGGCCAGAATGAGCCAGTGGTCCAGGTAATTCAGAACACGGATGATCTAAAGACCCCACGGTACCAGGGCAGCATCCACGCACTTTGTAAACACGCGTGGTGAAAGGGCTAGGCCAAAAGGAAGAACACAATACTGGTCTATATACAATATAAGTCTTCAGAGTACAGTTCAGAGCCCGCAGGTCCAAAACCGGACGCAGCCCCCGTCCTTCTTGTAAACAATCTTTTCGAAATATCGCTGTAAAGCCGGAGTCCCGCTCAGGTAGGGGAACATGCTCTATGGCCCCTTTCCTCAGGACCAAGGAAAGTTCATCTTGGAGGAACACCGCCTGGTACCTGCCAACGATCGTGGGCAAGACATCCTGAAAACACGGAGGACGGGAGGAGAACTGCATCCTGTAGCCTTTTCTACAGTACCCGGGGGGGTGAATAAGCCCTGAGGTGACACTGGGGCATCCAGGAGAGAGAACCTATCCTTATCTTTAATATCAGTTTAATTGAGGTGCCTCTCCGTGGCAACCAGCACAGCCATTGCATGGCCTATGGAGCGGGCAGTCTGCTTTGTGGCACGGAGTGCAAAGTCAGTGGCTCGGTGGAGCTCAGATACCACCTGAGGTCCCAACCCCTGGCCACCGTCGAGCTCGTCAGCCTGGTAGGCCTGCAAAACTGCCATGGTGTGCAGGGCTGCACCTGCTTGACCTGCTGCCATTTAGGCCTTACCCATAAGGTCTGAAGTAGTCCTACAAGGCTTGGATGGAATGCAGGTTTCCTCCATGCGGGCGATGTAGGGGAGAGATAGCCCATACTCTTCAATCCCAGGCATCGCCCCTTTTCAAGCCCTGTATATATATATATATATATATATATATATATATATATATATATATATATATATATATATATATATATATACATGTGTATATATATATATATATATATATATATATATATATATATATATATATATATATATTATAATGTATATAATAATAATAATAATAATGTATATTATAAATATATATATATAAATATATATATACTATAATGGCTGAATAGTCAGACATGGCAGGAGAAAAAATACGTGCTGAAAATGGATTTCTCCAAGACCTCAAAACCTCGGCATGGAGGTCTGGGAAAAACGGCAGCCACCTGCATGAAGGTGGCCTGCGGCCTGAAGTTAGAAAGCGGTCGTCTAGCTTAGAACAGACGACATTAACGCCCTCTTCAGGCCAATCTGATTTTAACCTAGACACAGCACGTGTCACCGCCTCGAGGAGCTCCTTGAACGCAAATGATTGTGTCGGCTGTTCAGAGGGGGAAAAGCCCCTCCCCACCCGCATCGAACTCCTCAGAGCCCAACGCAGAAAGCGGCATGCTCACTTCCTGGTTGGGAGAAATCGCAGCGCGAGCTCCTGAAACTGAAACCAAACGAACGGAGTCAGGGGAGAGGGAAAGATGAAAGGAAACACCCGTCTCTTTCTCCCGCTAACTCAACCTGCGAAACCCATGATCAAAGCCGCCACGCCGCCTCGACGGACATGGGACCCGAACTACGAGGCGCAGCCGAAGCTGAAAATATAGCCAGGCGGGATCAGAGAGTACACAGAGGGAATCCCTCACAATCCACGCAGCCAGCTCCCTCTATCTCGCAAACAAACAATGCAAAGAGAGTGTGTGTCGTCCCCTATGATAAAGCGGGGGGCACGGATGCACGCATCTTTTAAAATGCTTAGATTGCCACATATTATTGTTTTTCTTGCCTAGCTTTGCCTAAAATATATATATTTTTCTCTCCCTGCACTTGACAGACAGGACAAACAATTGACACACATACACAGAGCGCTTTCCGGAGACAAAGAAGCTGGAGTAATGTGACATAGATGCCCTTATATGGACTTACTGGCACGTAATCACTGCCACTTGTCCTTCCCGAGCCATTAAATTGGCGTTTGCACACAGAGCTTCAGACACAACTTCCTCACAGAAGCGTTCCCATTGCGTCAGACCTGATGCAGCATCGAGTTCCCTCGAAAGGGAACTGTGGATTTCTGTATGAAGAGACTCATTCATGTGAATCTACAAAGTGTATAATCATCGACTGTCCAAATTAAATCACTCTATTTCATCTCCTCACCAATTTAATTAACATTTTGTAAAATATTTTTAGATTGTTTCTTCTTTTTTCTTCATTTTTCGAATTTTGATTCTGAAACAAATCCATACGTTCCGTTTCCCAGAGCAAAAGTTTTGTCTGGGAAATGGAAGAATCATCACACACCACTTTTTAGGAATTTAACCTATTAAATGTTGACCTGCCACCTTCTTTTCAACCAAAGTTACGTCCAGGAAGCAACAGGAAGTGTGAGACACCCAGGCAGGCCTTTGTTACCCTGTAAACTGTTATAAAAATCTAAATAAATAACTTACATTTGGGTAACAGATTTTATTAACTTTTATGAACATTCTGAAATGCATGATTTTGACCCAAACAGAAAGATAAATATAAATTTCTTACCTCCTCTTTGGTCTTTTTGGACAGGACTCGGAGCCAGTCTCCAATCATACTCAGTACAGCAGCAAAGTATGCCAGACCAACCAGGATCCAGAACCAAACCAATGGCTTGTACCAGTTATAATATTCTTTTGCTCTGTTTCCTCCTGAAAAATCCATCAGTGTGATACGTTACTGAGACAATGAATGTAAGAACAAAATGCTGATAATAGGAGGGACACATAACATAATGGATGAGAGAGACAATATCAGGTCCATTCAATATAAATAACGGTTTTCTAAGTAAGAAAGATTAACTGAATAAAATATCAGGCATGTACATGCTAAATAATCTGTCCAATCTCATTATCACCACAGAGAATCTGATAGTCATGGGATTAGTTACACTGAAGAGGTTTGGAAACATAAGTAAAGCAAAATCAATATCAGATGGAGTGTTCCTCTGTCCTAACTCTGTCCTATCATAAAGTTCTGCAACACCTGATACATGCTCCATGATCCAGTAGAAATCATTCACATCCATCATGGTGTAAATTTATCACTAACTTTTATTCTGTTCATGCTATTATCTCAAAGATACTAAAGTGGTTTTGACTTTTACACAAGAATTAAACATCCTTTTTTACCTCAGGACTCCATTTTAGGACCAATCCTAATCCTTTGATGTTTGTGTAATACAAAAAAGAAACTAGAGATGTAACAAGGGACAAGGAGGAATAATGATTAAAGGTGTGATATGGAGGTGTGTCTAAATTATATGGGGGTGTGTCTTAATGATATGGAGGTGTGTCTAAATGATCTGGGGGGTTGTCTAAATGATATGGAGGTGTATCTAAATTATCTGGGGGTGTGTCTAAATGATATGGTTGTGTGTCTAAATGATAAGGGGGTGTGTCTACATGATATGGAGGTGTGTCTAAATGATCTGGGGGTGTGTCTAAATTATATTGCGTCTCATAGTCTTCAGCCAATGAGAAGATTCTTCTTTTAGCAATTTAACTGGTGAAATAAAATTATTATTCTGTAATACCTGCGACATAGTCCCCGATGCCAACAGTCGTTAGTGTAATAACAACAAAATAAATTGCATCGAGTGCCGTCCATTCTTCAATTTCTTTGAAAATAACTGCAGGAATTGTGACAAAGACGATGCAGCCAGCAAGGATGAAGAGTAATGTTGAGGCCACCCGGATTTTCGTCTGGCTGATTTGATTATTTTTGTTCTGGTGACAAAAAGAATAAAGTGTAGACATTAATGTGTAGTTCCTCTCCCTCTGTCTCTCTCTCTCTCTCTCTCTCTCTCTTTCTCTCTTTTTGTTTCTGTTCACCCACAGGTCATGAATATTTAAATGAGGAAATAGCTGTAACTTTAATAGTATATATATGAAACATCAGTCAGAACTTCAGCTCTGCATCTGGGTATAAAGTTTTTCCTGGACTGTACAGTAGGGTCCAGGATGAGGGAACAGGGTCCAGGATAAAGGCAAGATACTCCTGGTATACCTGAGGCATGAGGTCTATTCCGTCCACACTGAAAACACCAACTGGAGTTATTTCTGTTAATTTAGTAAAGGTAAAAAAAATACACCGTAATCTTTCCAAACACATGCAGCATGTAACATACAGTAAACTAAGATAATGAATTCAGATTCAAAGTCAAATCTGTGAGGGATTCATTCAGTTACACACCTTCACATGGGAAACGTATTGTGTCTGAAGTAGGAGTACAGACTGCTGTCATGTACAGTGAGGAATAAAACCAGTCACAATGTGACATCTAACGTATTTATAGACACTAAATTCATTGCTATTTGGTGCTGCTGAGGTTTAGAGTAGCTCCATGTATCACCACACACCTCTGATCCTAACACACTTAACACACTTAACCCAAGACAATAAAGAACTGGAACAGAATGACTCAAACACTGGGAGGTGTGTAACACTAATGCAGAAGTGTTTTCTCCCAGGTTTTATTAACAATCTGATGCTGTCTGGAAAAATCAGAACTTATAATGTAGAATAAACTAAAAGCTTTATCTAAGACTTAAGGGGTTAATAATAGAAGTGAGATAGACAGAGACAGTGATAGAGAACGGGTGATGATCTGTGTAATAAATGTCATGCCGTCCTATAATTACTGACATTATGTGTGTGAAGGTGAAGCTCTGTCCTCATTAACCCTAATAATGAGCCGTTTCACAAATTATTACCCTGAACATCTTCTCCACTTTGGCGATGGTCTTTACAAAGATGGTTCCGAGCTGATCTCCGACTCCAGCCAGCAGGAAGCCAAAGAGTGGGATACCAAAAATGGCGTACAAAATGCAGAAAGTTTTCCCTCCCTCTGTGCTGGGAGCGATGTTCCCGTATCCTGCAGGAGAGTCAAACAGTAGAAAAACTGATCAATTAGTAACCAAAACAATTCACTGAGAAAGATTTTGTAACTTTTCACAATAATTATGTAATTATATATATGTCATCTGATTTATATTTAGCCACGCCCACCAAAGACAAGCAAAATATATTGAAGAAATTGCTAACAGATGCAAATTGACTCCTCCCCCTTTTATATGGTGCCATTACTTCTGTCCTGATTGAACAGTTATTTTTATTAAAAGATAACATTTTATAACAAAATATATTAAGTTGTTGTGTAACTGAAATAAATGAGTGATATATAGCGTATACTGTAAATAGAGTGATCACAGTAAATCGGAGACAGTTGACCAATCAAACGTTACGATAGGCAGACATGCCTCATAACAAACTCAACACACAACACGCAAACTCATAACATCATATTTCTAAAAAATTATAAAATTTCTTGTGTTAATGCTTCTGTGATTCAGTGTCAAATCTGTGAAGGATTCATTTATTTAGACACCTCCACATGGGAAACGTATTGTGTCTGAAGTAGAAGTACAGACTGCTGTCATGTACAGTGAGGAATAAAACCTCATCTGAAACCAGTCACAATGTGACATCTAACGTATTTATAGACACTAAATTCATCGCTAATTGGTGCTGCTGAGGTTTAGAGTAACTCCACGTATCACCACACGCCTCTGATCCTAGCACACTTAACACTTAACACACTTAACTTTCTGTGTATGATATGCGAATAAATTTGTCAGAATTCCTACTTGGACATTCTCTGCCTGAACATTAGGGGTGTTTTGGTTTCTGTTATCTTGTATTTATTTTTTGTGTCTTATTTTTGTCTTTGTTAATAAAATCTGTTTTTATTTTGGTATCCCTGCATTTGGGGTTAGGGTTAGGGTTAGGGTTCCCTGCATTATCCCGGCATTTGTGTCTGCTTTTCCTAACAAAATTAGCATTTGATGTTTGTAGCCCCGCCCCTTTCTATATGCCCATTTTATTGAGTAAGTCAGAAGGAATAGCTGAACACACCACAAGGTGAGAATGTGTGTAAAATACACACCTATAGTCGTAATCACAGTACCAGCGAAGAAGAAAGCGCTACTAAGGTCCCAGTAGCTGAAGTTGTACGTGGTGTCTCCTATGGGACTCACTCCAGCACTGAATGCATCGATGGAGTGCTGTGAAGAGAAAACACCAGAAAACACACTTTAACTATCAAAGCCATATTTTACTAAAGGAAATGAACTGAGATGAGCAGAACCTACATGCTGCTGAGTCTCAGCAGTAATGATGTCATTAGCACTAATGAATCGTTATCTCAGACACACACTGGGGCACCCAGTGGGTGGAGCAGATGTTGGCCCCGCCCCAATTCTCTCAGCCTGACAAGAAGTCCAGGCAACAGATGGGGGAAGCAACAGGAAGTCAGCGAGGTGTGAGATCCGAGAGCAAAAGAAGCTCAAGGGCATGTAAACAAGGACAAACTCTGATAATTTCCTCACAAAAGACACACACACACCAAGCCAAAAATCTCAACAGTGACAAACTTGCTCCATGTGGGTGAGACAATGATGACATGATCATGAGAAAGAATCTCAGTCTATCTCTTACTGTGTGTGTATGTGTACAAGATATTTTGTCTGACCTTGGAGTGTATTCTTAAAAGTCTCCATATTGTTCTAACTGCAGGATGGTGGATTATTGTGTCCATTATTTCTGCAGGGCTCTCAAGTGTGACGCATTAACGTGACAGTCACTCATTCCTGTCTTTTGTCACGCACTCCCACCACCTCCATCAAAATCTGTCTGGAGTTGTTTGGCACTGACTCCTCCTCCTCCACATCAGGTTCACCTCCATCCTGTGGTCAGAGTGGACAGTCCTTTGTGTCTTGAGTCTCATTTCACACAATGTTCTTCTGTATACTTATCTGTGTACTATGAGTTGTTGGTGAAGTTGCTGTTGTTTCTGAGTATTTGGGCAGAAAGAGATTGCTGTATAAGCTTCATGAAGAAAAAGACAAATGACTGTTGAACTAATTGTGTTAATATTATATTACGTTAAGGTGGAAGGTCTCTAACCTTGTCTTCTCTAACAGAAATAGTTATTGTTTGGTTTTTTCCTTCAGTACAGTGAGTAGTACAGTACAGTGTAAGTGAGATTGAGATGTGAGTGAGATGTAAGTGAGATGAATTCCAGAATTCTCTCTCTCTCTCTCTCTCTCCCTCTCTCTCCCTCTCTCTCTGCTCTCTAGGGGGCACCCACATTGCTGTGTTTGGGTGGAGGGTTGGAGACGTCACTCTTGCCTGACTTCAAAACGTGAGAGCCCTGTTTCTGTATTATAACTTACAGAGTTACATAAAAACTTTGTATTAATGTGTCTTAAGTGTGTGTCAGTGTGTGGTGTAGAGTTGGTTTTAAAGCATGTGAGTGTGTGAGAGAGTGTGTGTGTGTTTGTAAGTAATGGCACTTGCATTCTCTTAAAACATGCACTGACTCATTAGATATGACTCACTGCTCCTATTGGTGCTAATTACACACACACACACACACACACACATACAGACACAGAGACACACACACACACATACAGACATACACACACACATACAAAGACAGACACACACATACAGAGACACACACAGAGACACACACACATACACACACAGAGACACACACATACAGAGACAGACACACACATACAGAGACACACACACACACACACAGTTGTGGAGGAAGTCGTGGGACTCCCTAATGGTTAGAGAGTCTGACTCCTAACCCTAAGGTTGTGGATTCGAATCTCGGGCCAGCAATACCACGACTGAGGTGCCCTTGAGAAAGGCACCGAAACAGTGAGCAGTTTAAAATCAAGTTAATGATGAAGATTGACTGGATGATGTTCCGGGTGAAGTTCTCCTTTTAGGATTCAGAGAAGCCTTGAGGAACCTTTCATGCAGGTGATGATTTAAACGTCAGACTCGGAGACGACTGTAATGTGTTTCACTGATTTGTGTCTCATGCCTTCAGCTGTGGCTGTAATACTCTGAGCTCAACATCACAATTACACAACATTTCATCAGATGTTATACAACTGTGTACAGCCACAGACAAACAACTGTGTTTATCTAATTCACCTTCAAATTTCAACCACATCTGAATTTATTCTACAACACACACTTAGTCATTCTTCTGCATATTAATGAGCAGTTAAATCAGGATAAATTTACTGTATGACTTCTTAATTAGGTGGATTTTAGTAGAAATGAAATTTTCCTACAGTCTGTGTATTTATTTGTTAATTTATTTGTTTTAGTTCCTTTGGTTTATGAAATGATGTAAATGTGTGTTCAGGTTGTGTGACATCAGTAATACACACAGATACAGTGTACTACATGTTTAAATCTTTAATAAAACTTTAATAAGATAAAAGCCTTTCTGCTTGTGTCTGATTCACAAGCCTTTTCCTTTGGCTCTTTATTTTTAGGCTTCTGTGTTTTCTGAGCTTGCGGCTTTTCACAGATCAGTGACTGAAAAAAAGAAGCACACGCAGAGTCATGAGCTGAAAAAAAGCCACTGCCTTCCAGCTTCCCACACACACAGACTCCACAATCCACCTGCACCACTTACAGCTACACACAGCAAAGCACAGCAGAGCACAGCACAACAACACAGTACAACACAACAATACAACAACAACACAGCACAACAACACAGTACAACACAACAATACAACAACAACACAGCACAACAACTCAGCACAGCACAACACAACATCTCAGCACAACAACACAACACCACAGTACAAAACAACACAGTACAACACAACACAGCACAACAACACAGTACAACACAACAATACAACAACAACACAGCACAACATCACAGTACAACACAACAATACAACAACAACACAGCACAACAACACAACAACATCTCAGCACAACAACACAACATCACAGTACAAAACAACACAGTACAACACAACACAGCACAACAACACAACAATACAGCACAGCACAAGACAACAACACAACACAACAACACAAGACAACAACACAAGAATAAAACACCACAACAGCTCAGCACAACAACACAACACAACAATACAACAACACAACAACACAGCACAACAACACAACAATACAACAACACAACAACACAGAACAACACAACAACACAGAACAACATAACAAAACAACACAACACGACACACCACCAGGTTTATCGTTCATTGTTTGTTTGTGCTATTTATTTATTTATTTATTTATTTATTTATTTCTGCCTCACATCATTTATCTGTGTGAAGAAAACAGCCAGCGTGTCAATGCACCAGATCGATTTTCCATCATCACTTGGATCTCTGCAGCAGTTTGTCTCACACTCAAGGTTATATTACAACCTGAAAAAAAAAATTAATATGAAGAAATCCTGCGATGAAGGTGGAATATTTACTCGTTTGAATACAGACCAGCTAAGAAGAGGTACCTTAAAGGAACCTCAAACCACAAACTGTCATCTTATAGAAATATAAAAATATGAAATATTATTTGGAAAAAATCTGTGAGACTTGTGAAAGTGTCTGTGAGACTAGTGAAGTGTCTGTGAGACTAGTGAAAGTGTCTGTGAGACTAGTGAAAGTGTCTGTGAGACTAGTGAAGTGTCTGTGAGACTAGTGAAGTGTCTGTGAGACTAGTGAAAGTGTCTGTGAGACTAGTGAAGTGTCTGTGAGACTAGTGAAGTGTCTGTGAGACTAGTGAAGTGTCTGTGAGACTAGTGAAAGTGTCTGTGAGACTAGTGAAGTGTCTGTGAGATTAGTGAAGTGTCTGTGAGACTAGTAAAGTGTCTGTGAGACTAGAAGTGTCTGTGAGACTAGTGAAGTGTCTGTGAGACTAGTGAAAGTGTCTGTGAGACTAATGAAGTATCTGTGAGACTAGTGAAAGTGTCTGTGAGACTAATGAAGTGTCTGTGAGACTAGTGAAGTGTCTGTGAGACTAGTGAAAGTGTCTGTGAGACTAGTGAAGTGTCTGTGAGACTAGTGAAGTGTCTGTGAGACTAGTGAAAGTGTCTGTGAGACTAGTGAAGTGTCTGTGAGACTAGTAAAGTGTCTGTGAGACTAGTGAAGTGTCTGTGAGACTAGTGAAAGTGTCTGTGAGACTAGTGAAAGTGTCTGTGAGACTAGTGAAGTGTCTGTGAGACTAGTGAAGTGTCTGTGAGACTAGTGAAAGTGTCTGTGAGACTAGTGAAGTGTCTGTGAGACTAGTGAAGTGTCTGTGAGACTAGTGAAGTGTCTGTAAGACTAGTGAAAGTGTCTGTGAGACTAGTGAAGTGTCTGTGAGATTAGTGAAGTGTCTGTGAGACTAGTAAAGTGTCTGTGAGACTAGAAGTGTCTGTGAGACTAGTGAAGTGTCTGTGAGACTAGTGAAAGTGTCTGTGAGACTAATGAAGTATCTGTGAGACTAGTGAAAGTGTCTGTGAGACTAATGAAGTGTCTGTGAGACTAGTGAAGTGTCTGTGAGACTAGTGAAAGTGTCTGTGAGACTAGTGAAGTGTCTGTGAGACTAGTGAAGTGTCTGTGAGACTAGTGAAGTGTCTGTGAGACTAATGAAGTGTCTGTGAGACTAGTGAAGTGTCTGTGAGACTAGTGAAGTGTCTGTGAGACTAGTGAAAGTGTCTGTGAGACTAGTGAAGTGTCTGTGAGACTAGTGAAGTGTCTGTGAGACTAGTAAAGTGTCTGTCAGACTAATTAAGTATCTGTGAGACTAGTGAAAGTGTCTGTGAGACTAGTGAAGTGTCTGTGAGACTAGTGAAGTGTCTGTGAGACTAGTGAAAGTGTCTGTGAGACTAGTAAAGTGTCTGTGAGACTAGTGAAGTGTCTGTGAGACTAATGAAGTGTCTGTGAGACTAGTGAAGTGTCTGTGAGACTAGTGAAGTGTCTGTGAGACTAGTGAAAGTGTCTGTGAGACTAGTGAAGTGTCTGTGAGACTAGTGAAGTGTCTGTGAGACTAGTAAAGTGTCTGTCAGACTAATTAAGTATCTGTGAGACTAGTGAAAGTGTCTGTGAGACTAGTGAAGTGTCTGTGAGACTAGTGAAAGTGTCTGTGAGACTAGTAAAGTGTCTGTGAGACTAGTGAAGTGTCTGTGAGACTAATGAAGTGTCTGTGAGACTAGTGAAGTGTCTGTGAGACTAGTGAAGTGTCTGTGAGACTAGTGAAAGTGTCTGTGAGACTAGTGAAGTGTCTGTGAGACTAGTGAAGTGTCTGTGAGACTAGTAAAGTGTCTGTCAGACTAATTAAGTATCTGTGAGACTAGTGAAAGTGTCTGTGAGACTAGTGAAGTGTCTGTGAGACTAGTAAAGTGTCTGTCAGACTAATTAAGTATCTGTGAGACTAGTGAAAGTGTCTGTGAGACTAATGAAGTGTCTGTGAGACTAGTGAAGTGTCTGTGAGACTAGTGAAAGTGTCAAATCAAAATAAATGATCAGTCACCTGTGTAAATAAGCCCCGCCCACTATACAATACACAACACTGTAGTTTCCCCCTCAGATACACACAGTCTGGCTCAGGTGTCACACTCATGAACTCAAACATCTCACATCTTATAAATATAAATACATTTACAGGAAAATGTCTGTTTGCTAAACCTGCTTTGGCACAATGTCTACTGAAAAAAGGGCTATACAAATAAAACTGAACTGAACTGTATTTGTGTGTTGTGTGTATTACTGTGTGTGTGTGTGTGTGTGTGTGTTGGTGCTCCTCCTCCTGCAGTGTTTCAGCTTCGTGCTGCAGACCTTTATCCTGGTCTTCCTTGTTCATGTGGACCTTCAGTGTCTTCTGTTTTTGTCTAATTGACTTACACAGTTTTCATGTTACAGAAGTTCAGAATGCTTTCCTAGACGTCTGTTAGAAATATTTGGACTGATATAGATCCTAAACCTTTCAGTTACATTTATCTCACACTCCACAGTTCTCCAGTCTGTTCTGATGTATTAATGTAAATGGAGAACTCTCCAGAACACACACAGACACACTGACACACTGTTCAGAGCCTGACTCAATGTTCACCATCAAATTCAACATGTCCTGTTGATCTGGTGTTGTTCTGTAAATCTAATCATTTTTACCTTTATGATGTTTGTTATCAGGACTCAGGTCAGGTACAGGTCCAAGTTCTACTGTAGACCCTGAATTCTGGTGTGGATAGCAAAGCATTTTTCCAGCAGCTTGGAGTGAATAATCAGACTTTTATACACTTCAAGACCAACAATGTAGAAAATGTAGTTACTAAAACTCCAACTAGAAGGAGCGAGAATAATTTACACCATTTACTGGAATGTAAAAGTATTAGAACGGGTTTGTGGACTGTTTTGTTCCTCACTGTGATTAACACAATCTGCAGTCAGGACAAATGAAGTCAGCAAACAGCTGATCTTTTGTTTTCCTAACAATGCTATTTCATATATTTACAGATTCTCCAGACATTTATTTTTTATTTAGAAGTCAGATATTTTTATCTGCAGCAGTCAAGGACACAGACTGACCCTTCTACCACTCAGTGTGGTTAATGAGATGGTGTCAAGTTTAAGAGGGACCTCAGTCACCTCAGTCCTCTGTCTCATGTGATGGAGGGAGCGTTAAGGTGTTGATGACTAATAAACAGCTCAGGGTGGAGTTTCATATCAGACCTGAGAGGATGCTGTGGGCAAAAAGGTTCAGAGCTGTCCTTACTTCCTTTGGAAAGTTCAGGTCCTCTGGTGTCTGTGGGTCACTCCTGCAGCTGTCAATGTGGCTACTGCCATCTGCTATGAAGTGGCAGAAAATTTGTTGAAGTTTCATAGAGTCTGAACGGGGTTTTCACATGAGGAGAAGCTGACCAGGAGTGTGGCTGATTTACACTTAACACTTACATTAAAGTGTTCAAAGGCATTTCTGAGTCTCTGGTACTGCAGTGAACCAAAGTGAGTGTTATCTACAACTTTAGACAACAGAAAGAGTGGTGAATCTTCCAATAAGTGTCTGGACCACCAAATCTCCGCCAAGAGCACAATGACATCTGTAAAGTGACACAAAAACCCAGACGGACATCTAAGGTGCCGTTGGTCTCGCTCACCTCAGGTAAGGACGGTGAAAGCCACTGCTTAATCACAAAGAAACACCATGATGACCTCAAGCCTTTTGGAATAAAGTTCTGTGGACTTAAAAGATTAAAGTAGAACTTTTTGACCTCTTTCCATATTTGGCCCGGTGACATCAGTTCTGAAGCTAACACAGCATGTTCGGAACAGTCCAATGTGGCTGAATGATAGCAGTGTTAGAGTGGAACTTTTTCACACTGAAATATAAAACCCTTTAGTCTGGAATATAAGCAGCAATTAATAATACAAAATACATATTAGACAGATGGACGGATGGATGGACAGACAGACAGACAGACAGAGAGATAGGTAGACATACAGACAGACAGACAGACAGGTAGTAATATTATTGTGTTGTCTGTAAGTCACCTCCAATAGATGCATTATAGTATTTCTCATATCTCACTGCTCTATTCTTGGTACTGTGCATCAGCTCATTTTTATTAAATTAAATAATTCTGAAGATTTAAAAAGCTTCCTGTTGCCCGACAACAATAAGATCAGCAGTGATACACCCAGTAATGTTCTACTTCAAGTAACCCAACTAAAAACCAGCAGGTCGACAAGATCGATTACCATTACTTTCTATAGAGCAACAGATGAAAGAAAGCAACAGAACAAAACGACATTTAATAAAACACATTTAAACGTCTCTTAACGACTAACACAGAATCCTGAAAGTTATCAAGCTCTTGTATGCATTATTAAACACCCAGTTAAAAGACGATCAGCTGGGATGCAGCCTGTCTGATGATATAAAACCACAGAGCACAATATAAACCTGGCTGTAAATAAATCAGCCTCCTTTCAGTCAAACAGCTTTTTTCCTGCACATAAATCTAGAGTTACTATGGCAGCTCATAATTTTGCCCTGTGATAGAAATCAATACTTACAGGAATCACACTAGGTTTCCCTTCAGTTAGACAGTTAGAAGCCTTTTACTGCTCTAAAGTTCAGTGTTGTAACTGACGCACTGCTGTTTTATTTTACATGTAGATCCACACCTCATTCACACAGATCAGATTTCATCTGATTTCAACATTAAGAACATCAATAAACACTGATATTATAAACATCTGGGTTCAAAACCTCTCTGAAGTATTTCTTCTTCTTCTTCTTCTTCTTATTATTATTATTATTATTATTATTATTATTATTATTATTATTATTATTATTATTATTATTATTATTGCTTACAGTCTATTTATCATTGTTTCTATAAACTGTCTTTAATCTTTAATCTTTAATCTTTAATAAAGTTGCAAGTTCTTACAATCCACCAAATGTTCATGTTGTGTTTCTTCCTGTTCTGAAAATCTCCTGTTCCAGACGTTCTGAGTGATGTTCATAAGAAATGGTGACAGCTGTCAGAGTTCATTCTGATCACACACTGCCTCACACTGTTATTATTAAACACATGTACACAACATTAACACAAGAAGAAACAAATACAACAAACACACTGCCTCAATCTATAAACCAAAGGCACTGCCTCGACCTCAGTCCCTAAACCAATCGCACTACCTCTACCTTAATCTCTAAACCAATCACACTGCCTCTACCTCAATCTCTGAACCAAACACACTGCCTCGACTTCAATCTCTAAACCAATCACATTGCCTCTACCTCAATCTCTAAACCAAACACACTGCCTCAACCTCAATCTCTAAACCAAACACACTGCTTCAACCTTAATTTCTAAACCAATCACATTGCCTCTACCACATTTATTGCCTTTCAATTACTAGACCACACACCTCTGCGTTAATCACCAGCACAATCTCACTGCCCCTGCCTCAATCCTGCTGTCTCTCTTTAATCACTAAACACAACACAGCCTCTGCCTCTTTTTCTATTACTAGCCAAAACCCTGTCTCTACATTAATCACCAGAACAATCCCACTGCCTCTATGTTATTCTCTTATTTCTGCTCCTTCTGCCTTCCACCAAAAATGGACCAAACCCATAATCTCTACCACAATCCCTCTGGAAATAATGTCTTCTTTATTTTATCTTTTACCAAATGTAGCATTCATTTGTTGCATAACTGTTGTGCTGAGGCACTCATGTTTCACAGAAGCCAAGACACCACAGGAGATTTGGAAAATTGGCTCTACGTAAATACTGTCACCTGGCCTGAGTACTTTAACCTCTAGAGTAGAAGCAGCGTTTTTTGGGCAATATTTGTGCTCCGTGTCTCTAAGATGACTGTCTCAGGATTTTATGAAGCATTGTATAGATGGACCATGTGGTATGTTACAATTCTTTTTATTGTTACATTTTTTCTAAACCATTCATTGCTTATATAAGTATCATATTTTTTTTATATTCTAATGATTTATTTTATCATATTTGTCCAAAATCCGCCGAAACCTCCAGAAAAACATTTCATATTAAGCACTGGGTCCTTTGCCATGCTGACTTCACCCTAATCACCACACCCAACACACTCCTAACTCAAATGGAGGCCTGAACACACTTCCTCTCTCTCAATCACCAAACCAGACACAGATCAAACCTTCCCAAATCTTCTTTTACACTTATTTTTATCCACTGCTTCATTTATCCTTGAGAACCACGTCAGACTAGTTCTGGATCGATGGGAATCTCTTCTTTCTTTGGACTTGAGGCTCCACATGAGCACATGGACCAGTGATGGATTACACAGTAGAGCATAATGTATTCACACTTTTATTACACATCATACACAACTCAAGTTAAATGCTCGTCACTGTTTCCTTCTATTTCTATTTTTGATCATTTCATAAGAACATAATCAGCACAGTTCCACTACAGAACTGATGACTGTGACTATAAAAACTTACCTTAATGAGGAGCTCTAGTTCCTCTGGTGTGACACAGGGATGTTTTTGCAGGAACGCTGCTTTCTCAGCTGTGATCGTATCCTTCTGGTTTCTTTCAAATGGCTGCTCGAGGGCTCGAAATGCCAAGCCACCTGCCACTAAGTAAATTACCACCACCACGAACACAGCCAGCACCGTCTTCCACTTCATCACGGACAGTAGTGCTGAGCCGTCTGCCTGCGCCTCCATGCTGGCTACCATGCTTGAAGGCCGTGAAACAGAAAGACGTGGAAGTGAACATCCCATTGGGTTCTGCATTGTGGCCACACTGGCCTGGACCAGACTGGACTGCAGCATCCCGGGCTGGACTTTTTTCGGGGGAACAAGGTTTGTCTGGACTGCCACTGTTGAAGATAACAGGAGTAAAAGTCTATAAGTAATCCTAATCAAATTTCTTTTAAAACTCAAGGAGTTATGAACTGATCAGGGTGAGTAAGTCTACACAAAGAGTTGTAAGAGGAATAACATGATTGGGGACTTTACGTTACAGGAAAATAATCACTTTCAGTCTGGTAACAATAACTGGGCTTCATCACACCACGACATGACTCAGTACATTAAAGGAACATGGACACATGCAGTGGTTTATTATTCTCATCCCACAATCACTCGCTAACCAATACATTTATTTAATATTGTGGAACTTGATACATGATACAACTGACTTATTGTTGTGTGTTGTGTTCTCTCAGCTCTTAACACTCGTCCCCTCAGCAGTCTCTCTTTATTCTCTCAGCTCTAAACACTCATCCCCTCAGCTGTCTCTCTTTATTCTCTCAGCTCTAAACAATCATCCCCTCAGCAGTCTCTCCTTATTCTCTCAGCTCTAAACACTCGTCCCCTCAGCAGTCTCTCCTTATTCTCTCAGCTCTAAACACTCGTCCCCTCAGAAGTCTCTCTTTATTCTCTCAGCTCTAAACACTCGTCCCCTCAGCAGTCTCTCCTTATTCTCTCAGCTCTAAACACTCGTCCCCTCAGCAGTCTCTCTTTATTCTCTCAGCTTTAAACACTCGTCCCCTCAGCAGTCTCTCTTTATTCTCTCAGCTCTAAACACTCCTCCCCTCAGCAGTCTCTCTTTATTCTCTCAGCTCTAAACACTCGTCCCCTCAGCATTCTTTTATTCTCTCAGCTCTAAATACTCCTCCCCTCAGCAGTCTCTCTTTATTCTCTCAGCTCTAAACACTCGTCCCCTCAGCAGTCTCTCTTTATTCTCTCAGCTCTAAACACTCATCCCCTCAGCAGTCTCTCTTTATTCTCTCAGCTCTAAACACTCATCCCCTCAGCAGTCTCTCTTTATTCTCTCAGCTCTAAACAATCATCCCCTCAGCAGTCTCTCTTTATTCTCTCAGCTCTAAACACTCATCCCCTCAGCAGTCTCTCTTTATTCTCTCAGCTCTAAACACTCGTCCCCTCAGCACTCTCTCCTTATTCTCTCAGCTGTAAACACTCGTCCCCTCAGAAGTCTCTCTTTATTCTCTCAGCTCTAAACACTCGTCCCCTCAGCAGTCTCTCCTTATTCTCTCAGCTCTAAACACTCGTCCCCTCAGCAGTCTCTCTTTATACTCTCAGCTTTAAACACTCGTCCCCTCAGCAGTCTCTATTTATTGTCTCGGATCTAAACACTCGTCCTCTCAGCAGTCTTTCTTTATTGTCTCGGCTCTAAACACTCGTCCCCTCAGAAGTCTCTCTTTATTCTCTCATTTCTAAACACTCGTCCCCCCAGCAGTCTCTCTTTATTGTCTCGGATCTAAACACTCCTGAAGATGTCCTGAAGATGTGGAGAACTTTACATGGAGATGGAGTCTTTTAACAGCGTTTTCATCACACTCCATTTCAACCCCAGGATCGATTCTAGGCTCATTCTGGTGTCCATAATATCACCACAGGTTTGTTTACATGCAAATGAATTTCCTCCAAACTGCATATTGATTGTGCAATTGTAGACCCCATGTCTGATGTGCACACAAATAGAAGATAACAGGTACATCCCTTTATTTATCTCATCTGTTTACTTAGTTAATATTATTTACTTAGTTGTGTTTTTTTTTTTTACTTTTGCTCAGTGGTTCCTGTGAAGCATTTCAGTCAGAGCTGCTTCATTATCTAAAAAATATTTCTAAATTATATCAGATCTTTTATCTGCTTATTTCATATATTATTTCATATATAATATATTCAGTCCCAGGAGCAGGACACATTCACACCTAAGTATTGATGGAACTCCAGGCCGTGTTTAGGACCACACTCAAGTTCAGATTCAGACACAAGTCCAAAACACAAGTGTAAAACTCTCTCATAACACAAATATAACTCCATCTGCAGTATTAAAATTAGTGTTACTTTACAATCATGAATTTTTAGATATTAACTCCATAAGTGTGTGAGTATAACAATAAAACCACAAAGACACTGAAATACTTCAGAACATTTAAGGATTTATCATGAACATATGAGGTACTGTACGAGGTAAAAGTGATTTAATAATGGAGAAGAAAAGAGTTTTTTGTACTTTAACATGTAATCTAAGTGAATATTGGCGAATATGACAAATATTTTACACACAGTGACTGTTACAGTAACCAACTTTATCAGGCTTTATCAGTGTGAAAATATCACCAGCACTTCACAATAATGGAGTCTGTGGTATGGGTTTCTTTACTACACACGCACACATACACAGACACATAAACACACTTACAAAATGGATATTTTAATGGCTTTATGAGCTGTTGGAAAAGCTATTAAGGTGCAAAGATCATACACTCAGACACACACTGAAAGACTGCAGAAGAAACACACATACACCCACCCACACAAACACACACACATCCTGCAAAATACACACATGAATAAAAAACAGAATACAGATTTCAAGCTAACTACAAATTGTTGGCAAGTTTATCATTATTATTATTATTATTATTATTATTATTATTATTATTATTATTATTATTATTATTATTATTCACGTCAGTCTAAATAACCTGAATTATTTCTGAATTTCCAAAACCTTTAAGTACAATTTATGAGTCTGCATTTAAAATGTATCTTATGAATATTGGTGATATTCTATCTCTCTATCTTCATTCTGTACTGAGAGGCTCCATGACTCCATCAACCATCAATCATCTAAAGCACTGAAACAATGTGTGTTTAAAATGTTCAGCAGACTTTGTGACTAGTAAAAACACACACACGCACACACACACACACACACACACACACACACACACACACACACACACAAACACAGTTTCCCAGAGAAGCTATTACAAACTCTTGCAACCACAACCAAACCACAACACAGTAAAAATCCCCAGAGCTCAATTAATACCTGCTTTGTGTGTGTGTGTGTGTGTGTGTGTGTGTGTGTGTGTGTGTGTGTGTGTGTGTGTGTGAAATAGATGTGTCCCATAGAAATTTCTCCACTATGGGACAAATAAAGGTTTATTTTATCAACATCAACAACAAGAAGAAGAAAGTCATGGCACAGATAATGAAACAGTGTGTGTGTGTGTGTGTGTGTGTGTGTGTGTGTGAGAGAGAGAGAGAGAGAGAGAGAGAGAGAGAGAGAGAGAGAGAGAGAGAGAGAGGCGAGCGAGTAAAATGAGAGTTGAGGCGGGAAATGCAGTAGAAACGTGAGTCACATGTCTGATGTCAACACAATGAGCTCATGCCATAGTGGCAGGGTTGCCAGTTTTTATGTATTGATCAGTTCTGCTAAATTCTTTATCGATCCTGAACAAATAACTAGAATGTTAATGGATTTATCTGATCAGAGTGTAAAAATCAGGGTTGCCAGAATAATTTCAAAAAGAAATCTCCTGAAATAAATTCCACTTCTAACCAAAACACGACGTGTTCAAGTCATTATGCAGCTCCTTTAGAACAGGGTTGCCAGATTGAACATTAGTAATTCTAGAATTTCCTTGGTATTGAAGGGATTTTTGTTTTGTTTAATTCTCTGATCTGGTTGTTAGGTGATATTTCATATTGTACAGATCACGTGACTACTCGGGATTTTCAGGATAAATAGTTTCCAGTACAGTTGATGTTTAAAATCTTCCTTTTATTAACACACACACACTCACACACACACACACACACACACAAACACACACAAATACATCAGAATATATACATATGCACAATAAACATGTTCTGTTGTAATTCACACATTATCTGATGCAGGATCGTTAAGAGATTAAATTTAATGCACCAGTGTAAGTGCAAGTTGTGGAATAATGCACGTGCAAGTGGTCCAAGTTGCATTAGGGCGCTCTGCACGCGCGCCCGCACACACACACACACACACACACACACACACACACACTGTTAAACCCACCTGGAGGAGGACTCCAGCTGCTGCTCGGTTTCCTCTGATTTTCCGCCGGAAATTTCATGTTTATTCGCCGAATTGTTGACTTAAGATGAATTGGAATAGAATAAATAAACGTGGTCGAAACGCTCTATGGTCGTGTTTTCGGCGTGATGTGGCACCGAGGCTTCATCTCCGCGTTGCATTACAGATGAACACGACTCACATTTCAGCTCCTTCTTTATCTCGCGCACGCGGAGACGATCCTGTTGATCTTAAAGCATCTACATCCTTCAGGTTCCTCTTCAGGTTCCTCTTCAGGTTCCTTCCCAGGTTCCTCCCAGCAGCTGCAGTGCTGAAGTGTTACACAATAAGCGTGTGTAGCGACACTCTCTCTCACACACACACACACACACACACACACACACACACAGCCCCCTCCATCCCGTGCACTATGCACCAAGGAACACATCATGCATGAAACTCGCGCTTCTGGGAAATCCGTTATGTCTAGAAATTTTTGTTATCGACAAATTTCGATTTTGAACTAGTATCAATACGCTTTTTACTTACTATTATGGTGACAGCGATGTGTATCTATTAAATATAAATAATTTATCTAGCTACTGTAAATACCAAAAATCTGAACAGAAATAAATTTTTTATTTATGAATATATTTGAATATTTAAATGAGTTATTATTATTATTATTATTATTATTATTATTGTTGTTGTTGTTGTTGTTGTTGTTGTTGTTATTATTATTAGTATTATACATTTTAATTTAAATAGTATTATATATTTTAATAGAGTCCAGACTTTTCTGGCTAAAGGAATCTGCCAATAGCCTTTGGTTAAACCCAGTGATGAATAAAGGTGAGCTGCATCTATTCTACCTAGGAATTTATCAATATACAGTATGGATTTAGACACACATCAAATTTCAAATCCCTGTGGTTTTGAATCCATACAGAACTGGAGCTCTGTGTCCTGTTTTGTCAGGACCACAGTGGACAGTGACTCCTCCATCACTCCTGCATGCAGTATTTTGCCCAATTCTTCTTCAACATCTTTTCTCTTGTGTTCAAGCAATGTGTATTAATATATATGAAAAGGATTTGAGACCTGGTGGACCTCATGATGCTCAGTGAGGTTGATGGAGCCTCTGCTCTCTGGAACAGGGACAGAAGGCTAGAGGGGTTGGATATTTGAGGAAACTCATATTTCATATCAACTCAACAGGAAACGCCTAACTGCATTTTTAATAAAGTCTAGGTGGTATGTCTGGCATGACTCTCCATCATCTGCTCACGTGATCATATTCTGTCTCGCTGTCTAACCTCAAAGGACCCTTTCCATTTAGCGAGTAAGATCAAGCTGGAAGTAACATGAGGACTTTGGATACCATTAGAATCATCAGAGGTGAAAGTAACTATTATAAACTATTATACAGCCTTTGCTGCCTTTCCTGAGCAAAGAGCAAAGAAGAAGTGTGAATTTTGTTCTCATGTACAATATGTACTGAACACTAGGTGTTTAATGATCCTTACAGCACTTTTATTGTATGCTTCTGTCCTGTGCTCTACACCCTCACCCTCCAGATCTTCTCCAATGTTACATCTTAAACCAGACTCTGGTGTTTCAGTTTCTTAATAAGACGACAGTTATACTACTACTTCTGCTGTGGTGGTACAAGAAAGAGACAGAGTTTATGAAAAAATTGGTATTCAACCTAAACCTGTTTCACCATCTCTAATCATCTAACAGCACAGAATTCAGCAACTATACAGTATGACTTACTAATAATGACACCTGCATTCAAAAAAATGTAAATTAAAATGTACAGATATTTAGATTTTAAAAATGATAAATCTAAAAATAAATGAGTAAATGACTCCTACTACATGTTTTATGTATAATTTAACAGCAGAGAGTTTTCACTAACAGAAAGGGTTTCAAATGAGAACCTTTTTTTTTTTCAATTTAGTTTAATTTAGAATCAGTTTAAGATTATTGTCATGAATACACCTGACAGTATGACCAAATTATAACTAAATTTATGAATTATAACTTTTAACTAAAGGGTCTTCTGAAGAACCTGTTTCTAAAGGCTGATGTCTCGTTCATGATCTTCTTCCTGTTGACGGACTTTGCTGTGATTCGGTGCAATAATTTCAACACAATGTTTAAAATCCCAACAATAATCATGTTTTACAGCTTCAAAAAAGACCTTCAAAAGTTCATTTCATTCACCACCACATTCCATTTCACAAATCCAAGTTTATTAACATTTACATTTATTTTCAGAATCAGAATCAGAATCAGAAAGATCTTTATTGCCAGGTATGTTTCCACATAAGAGGAATTTGTTCTAGTACAGAAGCTCCACAGTGTAACAGGATGACATTGACAAAACACAAACACATATATAATATAGACAGTTTGTATGAACAGTAGGAAAATGTGCAAATTGAAATATAAATAAGTAAGTATGTGTTTTAAGTAAATAATGTAAGAATAGTGTTGTGTGTTCTGTGTATGTCAAGTGTTCATCAGATGGATTGCCTGAGGGAAGAAACTGTTCCTATGTCTGGTCTTTCTGGTGCTCAGGGCTCTGTAGCGTCGACCAGATGGCAACAGTTCGAAAAGTGAGTGTGCTGGATGTGAGGGGTCCAGAGTGAGGGAGTGTGCTGGATGTGAGGGGTCCAGAGTGAGGGAGTGTGCTGGATGTGAGGGGTCCAGAGTGAGGGAGTGTGCTGGATGTGAGGGGTCCAGTGTGAGGGAGTGTGCTGGATGTGAGGGGTTAAAAGTGAGGGAGTGTGCTGGATGTGAGGGGTTCAGAGTGAGGGAGTGTGCTGGATGTGAGGGGTCCAGAGTGAGGGAGTGTGCTGGATGTGAGGGGTTCAGAGTGAGGGAGTGTGCTGGATGTGAGGAGTCCAGAGTGAGGGAGTGTGCTGGATGTGAGGGGTTCAGAGTGAGGGAGTGTGCTGGATGTGAGGAGTCCAGAGTGAGGGAGTGTGCTGGATGTGAGGGGTTCAGAGTGAGGGAGTGTGCTGGATGTGAGGAGTCCAGAGTGAGGGAGTGTGCTGGATGTGAGGGGTTCAGAGTGAGGGAGTGTGCTGGATGTGAGGGGTTCAGAGTGAGGGAGTGTGCTGGATGTGAGGGGTCCAGAGTGATCGTCTGCCCTTTTGCTCACTCTGGAGAAGTACAGATCTTGGAGAGTGGGGAGAGTTGTGCCAATGATTCGCTCAGCAGTCCGGACTTCCCTCTGTAGTCTTCTGAGGTCGGATTGGGTGGCTGAGCTGAACCAAACAGTCACTGAAGTGCAGAGGATAGATTCAATTATGGCAGTGTAGAACTGTTTCAGCAGATCCTGTGGCAGGTTGAACTGTCCATGATGGTGAGAGGGGGGAAGGCAGGGGGGTTTCTCCCGAAGTCTACAATCATCTCCACTGTCTTGAGCGTATTCAGCTCCAGGTTGTTAAGACTGCCAGCTGTTCAACCTCCAGTCTGTAGGCAGACTCGTCACCGTCCTGGATAAGGCCGATCAGTGTGGTGTTCTCTGCAAACTTCAGGAGCTTGACAGAGAGGTCATTAGAGGTGCAGTCGTTAGTGTACAGGGAGAAGAGCAGTGGGGAGAGGACACAACCCCGAGGAGCGCCAGTGCTGATGGTATGGGTGCTGGATTTTAGTTTTCCCAGTCTCACTAGCTGCTGCCTGTCTGTCAGAAAGCTGGTGATCCACTGACAGACAGAGGAAGGCACGGAGAGCTGGGTTAATTTGGGCTGGAGGAGTGATGGGATGATGGTGTTAAAGGCAGAGCTGAAGTCCACAAACAGGATCCTCACAGTCCCTGTGTCTGTCCAGATGCTGCAGGACATAATGCAGTCCCATATTGACTGCATCATTCACAGACCTGTTTGCTCTGTAGGCAAACTGCAGAGGGTCCAGTAAGGGTCCAGTGATGTCCTTCAGATAAGCCAAAACCAGTCTTTCAAATGATTTCATGACCACAGAAGTTAGAGCCACAGGTCTAGTCATTAAGTCCAGTAATTTTGGGTTTCTTTGGGACGGGAATGATGGTGGAGCTTTTGAAGCATGAGGGGACTTCACACATCTCCAGTGATGTGTTGAATATCAGTGTGAAGATGGGGTCCAGCTGATCAGCACAGGTTTCAGTCAGGCTGGTGAAACACTGTCTGGGCCTGGTGCCTTTCTTCTCTTGATCTTCCTGAAGACCTGACACACCTCATCTTCACTGAATTGAATTTTAGGTGTGTTGGAGTCGGGGGATACAGGAGGTGTGAATTGGGCTTTTTCAAACCTGCAATAGAACTCGTTCAGGTCATCTGTCAGTTGTTGATTCACCACAGTGCGGGGGGATGGTGTTGTGTAGTTGGTGATGGCTTTCAGACCTTTCCACACTGAAGCTGAGTCATTAGAGGAAAACTGAGTCCGTAGCTTTTCAGAATAATTCCTCTTTGCCACTCTGATCTCCTTTTCCAGTGTGTATTTGGCCTGTTTGTACAAGACTCTATCCCTATTTCTGTGAGTATCCACTTTGGCCTGACGAAGCTGGCTGAGATTTGCAGTTAACCATGGTCTTTGTGCTCTTTTCATTCATTCATTCATTCATTCATTCATCTTCTACCGCTTATCCGAACTACCTCGGGTCACGGGGAGCCTGTGCCTATCTCAGGCGTCATCGGGCATCAAGGCAGGATACACCCTGGACGGAGTGTGCTCTTTTCAGTGTAGATTAAAATAAAACACAGTTTTTATCCACAGTGTAATGTTTTTGAACTAAATTTTTTATTATTATTTTTTAAATATTTATTGCCATCTACAATCAGCACGTGACCTACAGGAACACCTTCTGCAGGGGATTATAGTGCGCCATCTTGTGGTGAAAATATTCTATCACACATTTAATCCAGTAAAGTTTTACTAGAAGTAAATTTAACACAGGTCCAGATAAAGCACCAAACAAAGTAAAGTTTTGATTGAGATTTATGCTTTTTTGGTCGTTTAGAAAAACACATTTTTAATATACAAACTAATTTCTGGGACTGAAAACAATTTGTTCTGACTGATTAAATATCTGCTTGACTCAGCAGAGGGACTAGGGTTCCTAATGAAGTGGTCAGTGGTCTCAGAATTAGTTGTGGCTGTGTTGTCCCCGTCCTAAAGTAATCTACAGTGTCCAGCCTCAATGACTATCGTCCCGTCGCACACACACCCATCGTTATGAAGTGCTTCGAGAAGCTCGTCATGAGGCACATCAAGACCCAGTTACCACTCTCACTGGACCCCTTACAGTTTGTGTATCGTCCAAACCGATCCACAGATGATGCCATTGCCACAGAACTTCATTTAGCCCTCACCCACCTGGACAATAAAGACACTTACGTACGAATGCTGTTCATAGACTTTAGTTCAGCATTCAATACAATCATCCCTCAGCACCTGATTGGGAAGCTGAGCCTGCTGGGACTGAACACCTCCCTCTGCAACTGGATCCTGGACTTCCTGACTGGGAGACCTCAGTCAGTCCGAATCGGGAACAGAATCTCCAGCACCACCACACTGAACACTGGAGCCCCTCAGGGCTGCATGCTCAGTCCACTGCTGTTCACCTTGCTGACACGACTGCAGCAATGCACAGATCGAATCATATTATCAAGTTCGCCAATGATACGACCGTGGTGGGTCTCATCTAACTACCTGGTGTAGAGCCAACAACCTGTCTCTGAATGTTGATAAAACTAAAGAGATGGTTGTTGACTTCAGAAGAGCACAGAGCGACCACTCTCCGCTGAACATTGACGGATCATCTGTAGAGATCATCAAGAGCACCAAATTTCTTGGTGTTCATCTAGTGGAGAACTTCACCTGGTCACTCAACACCAGCTCCATCACCAACACCAGCTCCATCACCCCTCACACACACGCTTCCCCCTCCTGCTGTCTGGAAAAAGGTACCGAAGCATTCGGGCTCTCGCGACGACTGTGTAACAGTTTCTTCCCACAAGCCATCAGACTCCTTAATAACTGGAACGGAACTGTATTGAGCACAACACACACATCATCTGTATGGACTGCACAGACCTACACCAAATACACACACTTCCAATATACATCCATCAACCTGTTAACATGCTCTTTACATCCATCAACTTGTGTACATGCTGTTTTTGCACACTTTTCTGCTCTTTGCACATTCTGTCTTGCACATTTCAGTCATTTGCTGTTTTGCACAATTCTTTACATTATCTCAGGGACCTGCTGCTATACCACTGTGTTCATTCTGTTCATTCATCATATCCAGGTTGCACTTTTTGTGGCTAGGACTTACTTACTAAGTCTCATTTCACTGTGTACTGCAACAGCTATATATGGTTGAAATGACAATAAAAGCTTATTGACGACTTACATTTGTGCTGTAGAATGTAAATCGTCTGCCAGTATTTAACATGCTGTAACTTGTTCTACCTGACCGTGGCTTAGTATAAACTGAACCTTCTTTTTTCCTGCTCTTTATCAGAGTTTAAACAGCACTGACTGGCATTTTCAAGTATTGAGATTTTTTTATATCCTTTTCCTGCTTTATTAAGTTCCTCTACCTTAATATGCAGGTCCATTGGCAGTTCTTTTGTCTTTCCCATGGTGCAGTATCCAGACAAGTCAGTGTATCACCTCATGAGCTGAGAAGCTCACTGATTATTTATGTACAGACACTAATTACAATTACAATGAATCACATGTGTGGAAACGTCCCTTTAGTAGACTTTTAAAGCTTTGTGTGTCGACCTGTGTGTGAGAAATACAAAAAATTAGAAAGGGTTCAGTTATCTACATTTTCTAATTATCTAAACTTTCTCCTGGCCAACGTCACCTCCAGCTTGCTCATTAAAGATAGGGACAGATTTAGAGATATACAGTAACTTCATTTTAAACTTTAAATTTGTAAAGTTGCTTTGAGACAATGTAAATTATGTAAATTGTGGTGATGCAGCTTTTATACTGTGATGATGTCACTGAGAACTGAATACTTTCATTGGATCAGACTTGATAAATTAACAAAATGTATGGGTATTTTGCCAGTTTAAAACATTTTTTTAAATAAATTGTCACATTTTGTATGTTATTAGGGGGGCACGGTGGCTTAGTGGTTAGCACGTTCGCCTTACACCTCCAGGGTTGGGGGTTCGATTCCCGCCTCCACCTTGTGTGTGTGGAGTTTGCATGTTCTCCCCGTGCCTCTGGGGTTTCCTCTGGGTACTCCAGTTTCCTCCCCCGGTCCATTCAAAGACATGCATGGTAGGTTGATTGGCATCTCTGGAAAATTGTCCCTAGTGTGTGATTGCGTGAGTGAATGAGTGTGTGTGTGCCCTGCGATGGGTTGGCACACCGTCCAGGGTGTATCCTGCCTTGATGCCTGATGACGCCTGAGATAGGCACAGGCTCCCCGTGACCCGAGGTAGTTCGGATAAGCGGAAGCGGTAGAAGATGAATGAATGAATGAATGTATGTTATTAGCTGCAGTGAGTCGTCACCCAGGGTTCACAATATAGATACTGTGTCTTTTTTCCAAACTAAACAAAAATCTATAAACACTCAGAAAATTTAGTAACCTTATTTTAGCATAAAATTAGATCATAGTGAATGCACAGCCAGCACCTTACATCTGAAGCTAGGACTGTTAAATATAAGATCTCTTGTATCTAAAGCGCTTATGGCTAATGAAATGATTTTTATTCAGAAGTTTAGTGTTCTGTGTTTAACAGAAACATGGATCAAACCAAACGAGTTTGTTACATTAAACGAAGCTTGTCAACCTGGTTATAGTTATATACATCAGCCGCATCTAACAGGAAGGGGAGGAGGCAGGGGAGGAGGCAGGGGAGGAAGTGTCACAGTCACTGGTGTAGTCTACGTGATACGCAGGTATACGCCGTATACCCACTAGGAAAGGCCAAGGATTTCCGTATACCCACTTAAAAAGCGTGAGGATACGTATCAATATCGTTTTGTGACAGAACTTTCATTCATAAATTCACCCTGTCTGTGTTGCGAACACAGACTGTGGTTGCGATTGCGAATCACTAACGCTTTTGGACCATTGGGGCTTCCGTGGCCTGTGACCTGATCTGACCTCACCTACCAAGGAGGAAAATCAGTTGCTTGGTGGTCTTTTTTGGCGCAAGTGTTTTACAAAGCCTGCGCCTAAAGCTACAGCAGCTTCGGGTGACACTTCAGCTGCAGCAGATGACACGGACATTACAGAAAATCCAGAAAATGAGGCTGATGCTATCGTGGTTGAGAAGCCATTGCTGTGCCACACAAGCAAAGAGGCAATGCACTCCTCAGATGCCCGAGTACAAATGTATTTGGAAAGCTTTGTAAACTACCAGTTCATTCAGTTCATAATATTCTGCAATTGAATTGAATTGAATTGAATTGAATTGAATTGAATTGAATTGAATTGAATTGAATTGAATTGAAACGAAACGAAACGAAACGAAACCTTTATTGCCCTGAAGGGAATTTGTTTTGCACTCAAGGAAGCCACATTAACATCCAACAACATTACAAACATAGAAGACACAAAACAAAAAAAACACAAACAACACAAACACAGCAATGATAGTGACATACAATAATCAGTCCAATATCTAAAAATGAATCAATAGCTAATTAAAAAAATTTCTTTAAAAATTCTAGGTGCCTGTGTCTCATCTGTTCAATAACTGAATGCTCCTCGGTACAAATGATGTAATGGCACGTTTAGTTTTTATTGGTGGCATTCGAAATCTACATCCAGATGGGAGTAAGGAGAACTCTAGGAAAAGTGGGTGGGATGGATCATCCAGTATCCTCAATGCCAGATTGAGGGTATACTGATCTGTAAGATTGGAGATGCTTTTAACATCGGATCCAGTAATTTTTCTGCCCATTTTAGTCACCTTATCCAGCATACTCCTGTTCTGGACAGAAAGACCTCCCCCCAGCACTGGATGGCGAAAGTCACCACACTCTGAATAAAAGTTAAGTAAAACAATGTCAAAGTCATTGTGTCTGCATTAAAACTACGCAGTTTCCTTAAATAGAGCCGTTGCTGTGCTTTTGAGTAGCTTGCTAGTGTGTTGGCAGACCAGTTGAGTTTATAATCAATAATAGTGCCCAGATACTTATATTCCATCACAGTCTCAATAACAGTCCTTTGAATAGTAACAGGTTGCAGTGGATGGTGCTTTTTTCTAAAGTCGATCACCATTTCTTTTGTTTTAGAAATGTTTAAAATTAGTGAGTTTTGATTGCAACATTCATGGAAGTGGTCAACCTCAGTCCTGTAATCCTGTTCATTATTATTTGTTAAAAAACCGACTAAAGCAGCATCATCTGCAAACTTAATCAGTGAACAGTTAGAATGGTGACTGACACAATCATTAGTATATAAAATAAATAACAATGGTGATAAAACACATCCTTGTGGCACTCCTGTGTTTGTCACAGTGGTTCTTGACCGACCGTGACCCACCCTCACATACTGTTGTCTGCCTGTTAAAAAGTCCTGAATACACTTTACAAGAGTGAGATTTACACCCATGCTTGTCAGCTTCTCTATCAATATGTGTGACTGGATAGTATTAAAAGCTGAGGAGAAGTCTGCAAACAGGATGCGTACATAAGAAGCCGGTGTTTCAAGATGTTTGTAAATTCCATTCAGGAGCCTTGTAACAGCATCTTCCACACCCCTTTTCTCTCTGTAAGCAAACTGTAATGTGTCCATTTGAGCTTGGGTTTGTATTTGAAGACGAATTAAAATAATCCGCTCAAAGCACTTCATAGCAAAAGAAATGAGTGCCACTGGTCTAAAATCGTTCAGTCCAACTGGTTTGGGTTTCTTAGGAAGTGGAAGAATTTCTGCTATTTTCCATATCTTTGGGACTTTGTGTGTGTCAAGTGATTTCTGAAACAGTCCTTTAAACACTGGGCTCAGTTGTTCTTTGCAGCTCTTTAGACCAGACAATCAGAGCTCCCATGTGCGTGTCAGCCGCTGAGCAGCGCCACCCCATCCGCAGTACATCCAGAACGGAGGATCCGAATGAAAGAAAATGAAAGAATGAAAGAGTGTTGGTGATAGAACTGAACAAATGTTTATTGTTCACTCTTAAATGTACATTGAAAATTGACAGCTGATAAAACCTGTGCTCCAGGTCCCATATTCATATAACATTTAAGGCTAAATGTAGCTCTTAAAGGTATAGTTCACCCAAAAATGAAAATTGTGTTATTTCCTCACCCTCAATTTGTTCCAAAACTGTATGAGTTTCTTTCTTCTGTTTAACACAAAAAAAATGTTGGTAATCAGACAGTTGGCAGCACCCACTGACTTTCACAGTAGGAAAAAATATAGACTATGAAAGTCAATGGGTGCTGCCAACTGTCTGGTTACCAACATTTTTCAAAATATCATCTTTTGTGGTATCAGCGGACTGTCTTTTGTTGCTTATAATAAATTGGAATGTTTATAACACATAAGCAGTCTTTAATAATGCTCTCAATTACATGTAGATGCATATTTTATGCATTAGTGAGTGTGGTGGTGCCTATATGGGGTGTCGCTCTAGGATGGGTGCATATGAGGCTGGGAGGGGGAAAAAAATCACAGTATACTCACTACAAAAAACTAGACTACACCACTGGTCACAGTTATTCATGATGATAAACTTGATGCCAAGCAAGAATCTAGACACATGTTTAACTCATTAGAAGTTCTTTATATTAACATAACATATGTAGCCACAAAAAATAATTCTACTGAGTCAGTTCCTCTTATTGTAATTTACAGACCTCCTGGACCATATTCTGAATTCCTCTGTGAATTTGCAGATTTCATTTCAAACCTAATTGTTTCTTTACACAAAGCAGTAATTTTTGGACACTTTAATATTCATTTTAATAAGTTAGAAGATCCTCTGAGAACAGCAGTTGTTTACATCTAGTTTACATCCAGTAGAGAGAAAAAAAATAGAATCCAGCTTTAAATAATCAGACCTGTATTTAAGAGTGATATAAAGATGGAAGGACAAACAGCTACAGACACACAGTGATGAAGAGAACATGACTGTGGGTGAGATCCAGGATGGGAAGCTGACTTCAGTCAGGATAAAGAATTCATCCTAAATGACTGAGATCTCTGAGAGACTGATGAGTCTCAGTGTAATGTTCTTTCTGTCCTACACACTACAGCTGTCCTTTTTTCATCACTTCTTTATTCATTTAATGCTTTAAATCTAAGCTCAATAAGTAGAAGGAAGTCTGGAAGAATGAATCCTACAATCAATAAAGAGTTCTTATTTGTTCATCACTGTGGTTTTATATAACACTCTAGATTACACCACAGTGAATTCTGGATCCTGTGACAAAAAAATCCACTACACCATTTTATCTCAGAATAAGCGTCTGAAGTTTTATTGAGCACAAGGCTGTACGACCGGATATTGCATCAGCACTGAACAGTTCTGTTGTTGTTTCACTTTGTAGCCGCTTGATGTCGCTGTAGATTTTGCATTATGACCTGCAGCTTCTCTGTAAGAGGTAGAAATATTTTATTCCTAAATTCAGTTCGTCAGGAAAAGAAATTAGTTCTTACATGAAATCTGTGATTTAATAACACATAAGAGTCCAGAAAAGAAGGAAACATTTTATTTAGGACATAAACAGAGAAATGTTCCATACTGTGACATCTGTATATAATCTTAATCTATTATTAAATTAATGTGACTTTTAAAACTATTTAATAAAAGTATTTTTTTTTATTTTCTTTTTAAAAACGTCTACATTAAGAATGTAAAAGAATAATTTTATATATGCTGATTTTCTATATTAAAAGAAACTAGCTGAGGTAAAGTAAAACTGTCAATTATTCTATTTCTTAAAAAAGATTTCATAATATTTTAATAACAATCAGTGAAACAAATGGGACCTTAGGATTAAATGTAATAGGTTTTTAATTTATTATTATTATTTTTTTAATATTTAAAACAATAAATTAATTAATTTGGGAAATTTAAGGGCAACTATAAATAAGAATAAGAACACACAAACACACACACACCATTTCTATTTTATATTTCATTATCTGTGCCATGACTTTCTTCTTCTTCTTGTTGTTGATGTTGTTGTATTTGCTGTTCCTGTTGTTGCTCTTGTTGATGTTGTTGTTGATGTTGTTGTTGTTGTTGTCATTGATGTTGTTGTTGTTGTCATTGATGTTGTTTTTGTTGTTGATGTCGTCATTGTTGTCGTTGTTGTTGCTCTTGTTAATGTTGTCGTTGATGTTGTTGTTGTTGTCATTGATGTTGTTGTGGTTGTCATTGTTGTCGTTGTTCTTGTTGTTTATTAGAGATGAGCCGGATACTTGGCTGAAACGAGTATCCGGTACGGATAAAGCACTTCTGCCGAGTACGAGTATTATACGAGTAATACGAGTCAATATCTGTGCTCGGATTGAATGAAATTCATTACAGCGCCCCTCCCCTACACACATACAGATGTATTGTGTTGCTGTGTCTCGCTCTGCTCACTCACAGTCACACACATAACAGCTCTCTGTCTCTCCCTCAGTCACTCGGGTTTGCGGGTCTTTTCCGTTAACCTTTAGGGTTTCTTCAGCTTTTTTACTTCGGGTTGTAACGTTAATAATACGTACTTACTAACCAGTAGAGTTCTGGTAAACGTGGGTTCGTTCAGACGTGGTGCCTACTTGGTAGAATGCGACTCGCATTGCGTCTCTGCCTGTCGGAGATTTTTTTTCTTTTTTAAACCTTCAGCTGTCTCTAACCAGTAACCAGACACTGAGTGTCTGACACGTTTTTGCTGTATTTCATAAAAACATAAAGGTAGTAAGCTAGTGTTATAAATATTACAAATTAATTATTACCGGTTAAAGCCCCACCCATTTCAATACAAGCCCCCCCTACGTCCCAGTTATGCCCTACCCACTCCGAGTACGGATACAGATACAGATAATTCATATGGTTAACAGATACGGATGCAGATACAGATAATGCTGTACTCGCTCATCCCTATTGTTTATCTCGCCCCACCGCTGACAGAGCCTCTACATTTATCAACTCTTCCACAGCTCACTAGTTTTAATGGTTTTTCATCATCTCCTAATATAAATAGTTTTTTTTTCGTCTCATTGTAGATGATTCAGTCACCTTTTATTCCATGTCTTCAGTTTATTCCTGATTCTGTCACTGTGTGAGATTTAGACAATTTAAATTACAGTTTAACAAAACCTAAGTTCTGTGACTCAGCAGTTGTTGAACAGTGTGTGGCTCTACAGACCTTCACATCCTCCTGCCTTAAGCATAGACCTTTTTCATTAAATACAGATAATCTTGTTTCTTTCTCTGGTCCTGTGATGGTTCCATCTTATGGCCAATTCTCTTCTAGCTGCATAATCTAACCATAACACTTACTTTCACTGCTACTCTGATGACATACAGCTTCATCTTCCCCTGAATCTCAGTGAAAGCTGGTCTATAAAGTCACTCACAGATTGCTTTTGGGATATCAGGTGTTTGATGTGATATTGTTTGGTCTCAGTCTTTATGAATCTTGGGTAAATTGTCTTATATCTGAAACACATTCAAAACCTTGATTTCATTTGATTCTGACCTCAGAACTGACCAACAAATCAAATCAGATTTATTGCCCAGTCGTAAACCTTTAATGACTTACAGAAAATTATTCATACTTTTATGTCATCATTTATTGATTACTGTCTTTAAATCAGAGTCCATCAGTCCTTCTCAGTCCCCGTTGTTCCACCTTCATTAGAAAACAACAGTACAATTCTTTCTTCACTACAGTGTTTTCCAGTTCAAGTGCAGTTTAAAAGTTTTATTTTTTAAGATATTTTAGTGGTCTGCATCTTTACATTCCTGTAGTGTAATTCCAAGCATGGTTCACAGTTCATGGGTATTTTTCATTTAAAACAAAAAACTTTAAACACTTACGTTATTGTCTCACTCACTCACTCATTTTCTACCGCTTATCTGAACTACCTCGGGTCACGGGGAGCCTGTGCCTATCTCAGGCGTCATCGGGCATCAAGGCAGGATACACCCTGGACAGAGTGCCAACCCATCGCAGGACACACACACTCTCATCACGTTATTGTATTGTTATCTTCAAAAAAAATACCATGTAAAATAAATGCAATTTTTTTTATTTCAGATATTCACTCATTTGGAATTTATCCATCAAAGTGGTGTGTAGAAGACAGTGTGGAGAATAGAACACACATCAGTTAGAGAGAAATCTGCATCAGACTCGGTGAAGAGTTTGATGAGGAGACCAAAGATGGCCAGATGATTCAAAGTAAGACAATTCATTCTTAAGTATTTAAGTGTCAGACTTTGGAGGAGTAAATATATAATTCTCTGAGTTTTGTGGTGATCTTATACACCATCATCTAGTCTGATTTAAAGCATTTTATAAAAGTTATATTTCAGTTCATCACAGAGCTGTTTTGTGACATTAAAGTCATTTCCTTGTATTTGAGTTTGATGTCAGGTGAGATGATGTCAGGTGTTTTCATCACTGACCTGCAGCAGAAACTCCTGTTTATTAGAAATCAGATTCAATAAAGAATTTATTTCATAAAATGTGTCTAACATTTATGTTCTTCTTGGTCATTGTGGTTTTTTATTACAGCGCTATGCACTACAGGTTTATTTTAATGCATTGTTTCTATAGTAAAAAACAGTAATGGTGTGTAAAATTTTCCTTTATTTATTTACAATAATTACATTATTACACTGTCACAGCCTGAACATTACTGAGATCACAATCTATTCTTCTTTTCATTTCATGTCCAATGTTTATACGGGCAGTCGGAATCGTTGTGTAGTTCTACCTTTTAGCCACCTGATGGCGCTGTAGTTTTGATGCAGCAGAACTTTCCTCAAGGAGCCAGAAACATTTAATTCTCAGCAAACTCTGTTCATGTCAGGGGAAGGAATTAATTACTGCCTAAAGGTGTGTTATTTAATAATGTCTAAAAAATCCAGAACGTTTCCTAAGAAGACAAACACGAGAAGACATTTAAAAGAATTAAAAACACCAAGCTATCAGTTCTCATCGCAATCGGACTCAAAACTGTGACTTCGAGCCGTTTCTTCTGACACTAAATCTATACTTTAGTAAATGTAAATTAATGGTTTTGAGATTAATTTATTAAAAACAGGTCCCATTTTTAAAGCGAGACTTTTACATTAATGAATTTGTGAAAAAAATGTTTAAAATGAAATGTCTTTTTATTTCGGTATATTTAGATTTCAATAGTACAAAGTTATTTAAATAATTTGAAACAATATAATATAAGTAATATTTATAAATTAATTAATTTATTCAAATAAAAAAAAAATCCAAAAATTACAAATTTAAAAATACAAAAACAAAATAAGTCTCTGTGTGTTTGTGTGTGCGTGTGTGTTTTGTGTGCATGTGTGTTTGTGTGTGTGTGTTAACAATAGAATTTTTTGTTATTGAATATCAGCGCGGGGGCATGGTGGCTTAGTGGTTAGCACGTTCGCCTCACACCTCTAGGGTTCGATTCCCGCCTCTACCTTGTGTGGAGTTTGCATGTTCCTCCGGCTACTCCGGTTTCCTCCCCCGGTCCAAAGACATGCATGGTAGGTTGATTGGCATCTCTGGACATTACATCTCTGGAAAATTATCCGTAGTGTGTGAGTTGGCACTCCGTCCAGATTGTATCCTGCCTTGATGCCCAATGACGCCTGAGATAGGCACAGGCTCCCCGTGACCCGAGGTAGTTCGGATAAGCGGTAGAAGATGAATGAATGAATGAATATCAGAGCACTGCTGCAGGCCGCAGATACACACGCACCATAAATCACTATAAAATGAGCTCTCTCTCTCTCGTGTGTGTGTGTATGGGATTAATTACTAATTAAAGGTGTAAAAGGAGTAGATTTTAGTTTAAAGTGTTTTTTTCTGAGAATTAATCAGTCTGTAGTTCTTATTTTCAGTTCTTATTCACATTTAACATGTTTATTAAAGATAAAAGAAAATCCTTTACATTTATTAGGTCTAGCAACACAATATACACAAAATACAAAATACACGCAATGTACACATTGTACACAATATACACAAAATGCACAATACACGCAATGTACACAAAATACACAAAACACGCAATGTACACAATATACACAAAATACACAATACACACATTGTACACAATATACACAACATACACAAAATACACATTGTACACAATATACACAAAATACACAATACACACATTGTACACAATATACCCAAAATACACAATACACACATTGTACACAATATACACAAAATACACAGTACACTCATTGTACACAATATACACAAAATACACAATATACACAAAATACACAATATACACATTGTACACAATATACACAAAATGCACAATACACACATTGTACACAATATACACAAAATACACCATATACACATTTTACACAATATACACATTGTACACAATATACCCAAAATACACAATACACACATTGTACACAATATAATCAAAATACACAATACACACATTGTACACAGTATACACAAAATACACAATATACACAATATACACAAAATACACAAAATTGTACACAAAATACACAATACACACATTGTACACAATATACACAAAATACACAATACACACACATTGTACACAATATACACAAAATACACAATACACACATTGTACACAATACACACATTGTACACAATATACACATCGTACACAATACACACATTGTACACAATACACACATTGTACACAGTGTAAATTATCTCTTCAGTATGTAACACATTCATATGGAGAAGTTTCTACATTTCATTTATCATCATCACATTAATCACAATCGGTAAAATATTTAATTATTACAAATAAAATAATTAAGATCATGGGTTTTGTAAATGATGGAGTGTATATAATAAATGTGAAGTAAGTCTGCAGGTAGAATATAAAATGAATGTAAATACTATAATGTTTAACAGCGCGTGAGACCCGAGAGCGTGATGTGATGTGATTTATTATAATCAGATTCTGATTTAATGTTTCTGCGATGAGAAGCGTATCATCAATCACTCTGACACACCACCACACTGACACACACCAACACACCACAACACCAAAACACACCACTCCACAACACAACACACCAAAACACACCAAAACACACCACAACACACAATACACCACAACACACCACACACCACAACACAGAATACACCAAAACACACCACACACCAAAACAGACAACACACCACACACAATACACCACACACAACACACCACACTATGACCCTCTTCTGAAAAAATAATCGGTCTGAATTCGATTTAAAACAGAATTATTTATTAACGTTATGAGCACAAAATAATAAATAATATACAGGATGAAAATCACTTCCGTGTGAGACATGTTTCTTTTCAATGTTTTGTTTTTAAACTTTTTTAACATTAAAATCATTAGATGTTTATTGTGAATTTTTGTTTTGTTTTGTTTTAAAGACAATATTGTTTCAAATTGTAAAGGACACACACACACACACACACACACACACACACACACACACACACACACACACACACACACACACACACAGTTAAATCCCTCCCTCGTGCGTCTCTCCTCCTCCTTTCATTTTTTTTCTTCTCCTCTTTCTGACTTTTGGTGAGCGCGCGCGCAGAAACTGCAGCGGAATGATGAAAGGAAGTATGGAGAGATTTAAGGATTTATTTTAGCTTCTCTACAAAACAAGAAACAAGAACATCTTGAGATCCGCCTCAGAAATGGAGACAATAATCAGTACCTCCGACTTTCACATGGAGTTTTATTTCTGAAACAAAAATGACTGATTATTTACAGATTGTATTTGTTCAGTGATTTACATCAGATTAATATCGGATTACACACACACACACACACACACACACACACACACACACTTGACCACTTTAACTGAAGCTGAGCTGAACACTCACGATGGCGCAGAGGGTAAGGACACATCTTTAATCATTGGATTATTAAAGACAACTTTCACTTTGTTTAATTACAATTTAAATAAAATTTCATTAAATGTTTTTATTTCACATACTTTTTAGATAATGTATGTGTTTATAATATTATTATCTAAGGTATTTAATATAAACTCTATGTTTGTCACAATTTATTAATATTTTATACACATAACACTTTATCATTAAACTTGTGAGAGTTATTATCATCCAAAGTATTTATTCTAAACCTTTATTATAATACAGTTTTTATTTTAATTTTATAAAATTACATATGTTTAGTTACATAAATTACACCAATATTTCTGTAGTCCATAAAAAACTTACAGATTTATTATATTATATTCTTGACACTTTCTATTTAACATCTAATCTAATTATGTCTTTATTATTAATCCTGATTTGAATCTTTATTCTTACTTTGTTTTTGAAATTCTTTTAATTCTGTGGATCTCAAACCACTTCACAGATAATAGATTAATAGATAAATAGACAAATAGATAAATAGACAAATAGATGAATAGATAAATAGACAAATAGATAAATAAAAAAATTAAAAATTAAAAAATAGATAAATAGATAAATAGATAAATAATTAAAAATAAATAGACAAATAGATAAATAGACTTGACTCATCATCATTTAAAAAGATAGATTTTTATTTTGCATTTCATCAAAGCTGCTTTCTATATTTTTTTTTTGTACTTATAGGTTCAATTAATTTTATTATTTAAATTTGTAGTATTATTAATTTAATTATTTAAATCTCCATATAATTTTTTTGTTCTTATTTGTTTAATCTGTGCTTTCTATTACGTGACATTTTATCACACCAGGCTGCTGCTGAGTTCTGGACTGTTGATTAATTCTCTCTAACAGCTCTGACTGTATTTCAGGTTTATATTAATGTCTCTGATACCTTATCGTTTCCATAGTAACAGCTCATTCACAGCTAGTTTACAGCTGTTATAATTGAGAGTTATGTGTTGAGGAAACAGTGACATTCAACACCATTACATGTAACTATAAATGGATAAAAACGTTTGATGTGACATTCATTAATTCATGTGTTGAGTTAATTAGACGTATTTATTAATAACCAGAAGAAGAAAAAAAATAGAAAAGAAAAGGAATAAAAAATAAGTATTGGAGCACAAAGTATTGGCCCCCCTCTGACCCACAGGAAAGTGATCAGCAGTGTGCAGGTCTGATTTAAATACTTTTTCTGAGTGTCTTTATTTTTGTAGTATTATGTGTGACGTTCCCTCACCAGACATCTCTGAACCATCAAAGCTTCAAACTACATTAGAATTTTTTTACACCTTCATTTAGCTGACAGAAGAATGTTCAATATCACAAAAGATGCTTCATGACCTGTGGACCAGAATATTTCTGCTGTTATTGTTTTTTCTCCAGTAGGAAACATCGCATGAGTGTGTGTGTTTCCTGTGTATGTGCGTTTCCTGTGTGTGTGTGTATGTGTGTGTGTGTGTGTGTGTGTGTGTATGTGTGTGTATGTGTGAGTGTGTGTGAGTGTGCTTTAAGTGTGGACTTTTCATGCATTTTGTTTATCAGGAGGTTCCAGAGCCTAAAAGGATCTTCAGGGTTCAGTTCCTGGTCCCTTTCTTTTCTTTGTCCTATTTATTTCCCTTTCATTCAGTAATAATTAACGTTATGTGTATTTGGTGTGTGTGTGTGTAAGTGTGTGTGGTGTGTGACCCATAATGCATTGTCTATGTGTTGTGTGTGTAATCTATGAAGTCTCTAGTTAAAGTTACATTATTTGAAGCACAGTGCTGGAGGTCTGTAGCATCTCTGAGGTTCATAATTATGATGTTGTGAATGTTCTCCAACATTCCAACAACTGTTCACTTATCTTTCAGTATGAGGACTTAGCTCATTACAGCAGCATGATGGACAGCGTGGGTGTGTACGGAGAGCCACACACACATCACCACCTAAACCACGCTCCACCTCCACCTCCCACCAATCAGCAGTATGTGACATCACACGGCATCATGGCGGGCATCATGGGCACCAACGATGGACTGAAGAGAGACAAGGATCTGATTTATGGGTAAATTTAGTATCATTCTTTTTAACCACAGCCTCAGATCTTCATCATCTATCTCCTCATCATCTAACTCTTCATCATCTATCGCCTCATGATCTAACTCTTCATCATCTAACTGTTCATCATCTATCCCCTAATCATCTAACTCTTCATCATCTAACTCTTCATCATCTATCTCTTCATCATCTATCTCTGCAACATCTATCGCCTCATGATCTAACTCTTCAATATTCAATTCTAGTTTATTTGTATAGCACTTTTTACAATTGACATTGTCTCAAAGCAGCTTTACAGATCATAAACATAGAACAAAAGGTTATTATAAAGAATAATATAAAGATTAATAGAATACAAAAAATTCAGATTAATATTAGATATATTTAAATGTGTATGTATTTATCCCAAAGAGCAAGTCTGAGGTGACTCAGGTGACTGTGGGGAGGAAAAACTCCCTTAGATGGTAAAGGAAGAAACCTTGAGAGGAACCAGACTCAAAGGGGAACCTCATCCTCATATGGGTGACACTCGAGGGTGTGATTATAAATATACAGTCTGATAAATGTTGTACTGATGAGGAGGGGTCTGAAGTCAATCGTAGCTGGAACAATTTCAGAAGTGAAGAGGAATTAATGTAGCTGCTGTTCATAATATTTGCAATATTTATATATTTCATATATACAGTATGTCACTAAATGACAAAGTGCATGGATGTATTATGTGGACACCTGACTAAAGAGATGAGTTTTTAATCTACATTTAAACTGGGAAAGTATGTCTGAGCCCCAAACACTATCAGGAAGACTATTCCAAAGTTTGGGAGCTAAATAAGAAAACGCTCTACTGCTTTTAGTAGACTTAGATATTCTGGTAACTACCAGAAATCCTGAGTTTTGTGATCTCAGAGAGCTTGAAGGATTGTAACGTGTTAGAAGACTAGTTAGATACATGGGAGCTAAACCATTAAGAGCCTTGTACGTAAATAGCAGCAGTTAGTAATCAATTCTAAACTTAACAGGTAGCCAGTGTAAAGATGATAAAATTGGTTATATGATCATACTTTCTTGTCCTAGTGAGAACTCTGGCAGCTGCATTTTGGACTAACTGTAGCCTATTTATTAAAGATGCAGGACAACCACCTAGTAATGCGTTACAATAGTCCAGTCTAGAGGTCATGAATGCATGAACTAGCTTCTCAGCATCAGATAGACAGGATGTTTCTCAGCTTGACAATATTTCTAAGGTGGAAGAAAGCTGTGTTTGTAATATGGTGATATGATTTTAAAGACAAGTTACTGTCTAATAAACACCCAGGTATTTCACTGTTGAGCTACTAGTAACAGAACATCCCTCTAAATGGAAGTTGAAGTGTGAGAGTTTCTGTTTACTGGTTTTTAGACCAGTAAATAGTATTTCTGTTTTATTGGAGTTTAACAACAGAAAATTACAGCTCATCTACAGTTTTCATTTAAACAATTTTCATTCATTTTCAATTTTTAAACAATTTTAATTTAACAGAAAATTACAGCGCATCTAATCTTTTATCTCTTTAACGCACCATTTCTTATTTATTTAAATTCACCATCCTGCAGTTTTATGATGTTTTACTTAGCAGACTGTTTGAGTAAACATCCAGATTACAATAATTCATAATAATTCCTAAACCTGATCTTGTCTTTCCTGGGAACTTTACATCATTCAGTAAAACATATTTAGGAGATTCAGTAATGCTGGACACTCAGAGTGATGAGGAGCATTTTGGGTAACGTTGGATGATGCTGTGTTTCTGTCACGAGCACGGGGATAAAAGGCCCAAATGCAGGATAGCTTAAAAGACAAACAGGTTTTAATAACTTAAAAAACATGAACCATGGACACCGACTCGAGACATGACACCAAGACAAAACAAAACAAAGGATTCCACGCTGCACAAGGCAACGCGGCTTAACTAAATGCTAATACTAATTAATCAGACACATGAGGGACAGGTGTGCAGAGGCAGGGAGGAAGAGACAAGGACGGGGCAGACACGTGAACACAGAACACAAACAAATGCACGTGGCCAAAGTCCGGGCTGAGTCCTGACAGTTTCAATATGAATTAGGAAGCCACTGTTCTCTGCTCCCTCAGTCATCCTCTGTTCCCGTTACTGGCTCTGGTGTTTGAGAAGTGTGAGTTAGCGACGTGTACGCCGCGGGAGCCGGGCGGGGCTGGAGGAGACGTGTGTTCATCAGACTCCTTTAACGAAGACATCACTGTTTTTGCCAAACAGGTAGATAATCAACATCATTCACTCAATAATGTTAATCTATCCAATAATAGACCTGTTTAACAAAATAATCACCAACATTTTCCATACTCTGGATCTTATTAGTGCTACATTAACACTGAAGTAATGCTGCGTCTGTAAATTATATCACTATCATATTTAACTGTTTGTTTGTTTATTGTATAGATACGAGCAGAGAATCCAATTTTCTCATCCAATCCAGAATTGGACAATTTGGTGAGTGACACCATGAGCTCAGAAATATATACACTAGATATATGTTTTAATATAAACTAATATAGTATATATCTAAAATACATCAGTGCTACATTGTACAAATGTATTATATACACTGAAAACGTTCTAACACTTTTAGGTCATATAGAACATTTATTTGTTCCTCAGTTGTCTCTCTGAAGGAACTGGTAACGTTTCTCTGTAGAACACACACAAGTTAATTAAATTTTTTCAATTCAAGTTTATTTGTATAGCGCTTTTTACAATTGACATTGTCTCAAAGCAGCTTTACAGAACATAAACATAGAACAAAAGTAATAAATCATATCATGAAATCATAATACAAAACTCAAGATTAATATTAGATATATTTAGTTCACAATGTGTTTGTATTTATCCCCAATGAGCAAGTCTGAGGTGACTCAGGTGAATGTGGGGAGGAAAAATTCGCTTAGATGGAAAAGGAAGAAACCTTGAGAGGAACCCGACTCAAAGGGGAACCTCATCCTCATATGGGTGACACTGGGGGTGTGATTATAAATATACAGTCTGATATATGTTGTATTGATGTAAAAGACCACATGGAGTTCAGATCTCCTCTTTAGTATAGCAGAGTCTAACTGGAGCTGGTAGCTCTCTAGATGTCTCAGGATCCTCACAGCCTCATCTCAGTGGAGGACCAAAATTTTCATGGCACAGAAGACAATCGGAGCTGGTACAATTTCTGGATGCCTCGGGATGGTAGAAAGAGAGAAGCAGTGGAGAGGAATTAACATAGCTGCTGTTCATAATATTAACAAGCACTAGATGATTATGTGCATTTGGTCTGATGTAATAGAGCACAATATTATGGGATGTATTATGTGTACGCCTGACTAAAGAGATGAGTTTTTAATCTACATTTAAACTGGGAAAGTGTGTCTGAGCCCCGAACACTATCAGGAAGACTATTCCAGAGTTTGGGAGCTAAATAAGAAAACACTCTACCACCTTTAGTAGACTTTATATTACAACAGAAGGTTCCACACAGAAGTCTTTTAGGAAGCGAGGGACTCTAATTTCTACACCCCACCCTTAAAGAACCCTCAAGGAACCAATTTGTTCTTGCATTATCACAGATCATCAGCAAATGAAATAATTAGCATGAATTTGTGAGAGATTTCTCTCAGTCTGTTCCAGCTGATTGATGACATATTGGCACAGAGCTGATGTTGTAGGGCTTTAAAAACAACACAATCCAGTGATTTCTCTCCTTCTTTCTTCCAGATGATTCAAGCAATTCAAGTATTACGATTCCATTTGCTCGAACTGGAGAAGGTAAATTAAAGCTAATCTGCAGTTCTCATGAAAGTAAGCAGTAATTATTGTCTGATTGTGATGTTGGTGTTGGTTTCAGGTTCATGAGCTGTGTGATAATTTTTGTCACCGCTATATTAGCTGTCTGAAAGGAAAAATGCCAATTGACCTGGTTATTGATGATCGGGATGGATGCAAGTCTGATTTTGATGATCTAACATCCACACATCTATCAGATCACGTAAGATTTTTAATGATGTGGTGATTATTAAACATATTTTATTTACATATTTACTGTATGAATACATTTTTACTCCTAGATATGATGAGGAAGATACTGTACGATGAACTGTACTGAACTGGTCTTTTATGATGATGATGATGATGATGATGAAGATTTGAATTTAATTCTCACAGCCACAAAGCTGCATTACAGAGACTGAAATATAAAGTTTATATAAAAAGTACAAATTTTTTGCAGAGGTGTGTATTTTGTATCATATTTGTATAATTTAGTTTTTCTACACTTTCACTCGAGGTTATGGGTCTCTCTCTTGAGGGTGTGAGTATGACTATTATACCACGGTGCAGGTGTTTTGTCTCTAACCTTCATTAATCGGCTTGGGGCAACAGTGTCTAATGTGCGAGTGAGTGTAGCACCTATGCTGTTAGTCATTACATCTAGATGGTTTGTGTTTAAGGGTACAGTAAGAAGTCCAGACAGGTCAGGCAGGTTATTTGTGAATCTGTCTTTAGTGGTCAGAATAATAGTTCTATCGAGTCGATAACGTGGTGAGACACAGTTAGTCTGTTCTACAGGTAGTGTATACATTATGAGGTAATGGTCTGTGATGTCATCACTTTGAGGTATGATATCTATATCAGTGACCTCTATTCCATGTGACATTATTAAATCTACTGTATGTGTGTGTGTGCATATGTGTGTGTATGTATGTGTGTATGTGTGTGCATGTGTGTGTGTGCGCATGTGTGTGTGTGCATGTGTGTGTGTGCATGTGTGTGTGTGCATGTGTGTGTGTATGTATGTGTGTGTGTGTGTTTATGTATGTGTGTGTGTGTGTGTGTGTGTATGTGTGTATCTGTGTGTGTATGTGTGGAGTTTTTTTAATCAGGGGTTTGATAACCTCCTTTAT
>NC_083462.1:16091361-16161361 GCF_030014155.1 Tachysurus vachellii | reverse complement strand
TTTCTTTCTGTAGAGAGAACTAATGTCAACCTGTCTGTCTATTATCTGTCTGTCTAACTCCCTCTATCTCCCTCTGTCTCTCTTCAGCATCCTTATCCATCAGAAGAGCAGAAGAAGCAGCTCGCTCAGGACACAGGACTTACCATCTTACAAGTGAATAACTGGTGAGTGACCTCTGACTGCCTGAGTCTGTGTCCAAAACCACTATAATGCACAAGAAAGAAAGAAAGAAAGAGAGAAAAAGAATTGGAAAAGAAAAAATAAGAAATAAATGGTAAAGCAAGGAAGAACGAACAAATGTAAATAAAGAAAAGGGGGATTATATGAGTGTGTCTACATGCTCTTGGTGACCATTACGGTGTTGTTGATGTGAACACATGAAGCTGTAACCGAATTAGAGAGATTGGGTTTATAATTACAGTTTATAATGAAGTCATAAATCAGAGGCAGATTACAGACAATCTCATTGTTCCACTTCAACAACATCAACACTGTGGAATAATTACAGACCTGTAGAGAGTCGTTAGAATCCACCGTGTCAATTTAAAGACTTTAAACACATTCAGAGACTATGAGCTGTGGGTTGCCAGATTGTGTCTCATGTGTTGGTCTGCTTTTTAATTTCATTAGTCTGTTAATAAATAATGTGCTGATGGAAATCACGTCATTTAGTCTGACCCGGGTTCAAGACTCATACTTCAGGAACATTTTAATGGTTATTGCAGTGTTGTTTTTTTTGTAGTGTTTTTTTGCAGTTAATCAATTGCAGTGTGTTTCTTATAGTGTGTTTATTGCAGTGTGATTATCCTTAGTGTTTATTATGGTGTGTTAATTGTTGTTTTATTTTAGTGTTATTGTTGTTGATGTTTATTGCAGTGTGTTTGTTGTGGTGTGATTATTGTTGGTATTTATTGCGGTGTGTTTATTATTGGCGTTAATTGCAGTGTGATTATTGTTGGTGTTTATTGTGGTGTGTTAATTGTTGGTGTTTATTTTAGTGTTATTGTTGTTTATTGCAGAGTTTTTATTGCAGTGTGATTATTGGAGTGTGATTATTATTGATGTTTATTGCAGTTTGTTTACTACAGTGTGATTATTGTTTGTTTATTGTAGTGTGTTTATTATTGGTGTTTTTTGCAGTGTGATTATTGTTGGTGTTTACTGCAGTGTGTTCATTGTACTGTGATTATTGTTGGTGTTTATTGTAGTGTTGTTCTGTTTTCTAGGTTCATTAATGCACGCAGGCGGATCGTACAGCCCATGATCGACCAGTCCAACCGAGCAGGTACACTGACTCACCTGCACTGACTCAGACTCCACCCACATGTCTACTTGTATACATAGATTTTGGAGTGTGTAGCTTCAGGTCTAGACTTAGGGCTCGGGTTTGATTACAAGCTTCATTCTGTCTTCACACTTTTTATAATTTATTCAGTCCGACTGGGATTAGTGTCCTGAGAGACAGTAAATCTGGGGATTAATTCACAGCATAGGTACGAGCAGTGTTGGGCAATAACGCGTTAATCGAGATAAATGAAATGTTCAGTGTCGTCACCAAGTAGGTTCCTCATTTTAATATCAGTGACCAAGTCCTCCTTCATCCTCACTCTGGTGGAGGAGCTGAGAGAGTTTACTGAAGCTCTTGTTTGAAGATTTGTGTCTGTTAGTTAATATTTGTCTTGTGTTTTGTGCTGCAGTGAGTCAGGGAACTCCGTTCAGTCCTGACGCTCAGACGTTGGGGGGCTTCATGTTGGACGGACAGCAGCACATGAGCCTTCGACCACCTGGTACAACAAACAAACAAACAAAAAAAAAAAAAAAACCAGTCTAATCAATTATTTTGTTTATAAAAAAGCAGATTTACATTTACCACCATACAGGTGATTACAGTATGAAATTACTATGGTGCACTGACACTGAAGACTCCTTCCACACACAAACGTCTCCTTTCTTTAAGAGAACATCACCAGATCAGATCTCGTGTATGTGGATATGTGGAGTGAAGTGACGTGACATACGGCTAAGTACGGTGACCCATACTCAGAATTTGTTCTCTGCATTTAACCCATCCAAAGTGCTCACACACAGCAGTGAACACACACACACACCGGAGCAGTGGGTAGCCATTTATGCTGCGGAGCCCGGGGAGCAGTTGGGGGGATTTGGTGCCTTGCTCAAGGGTACCTCGGTAGTGGTATTGCCGGCCTGAGACTCGAATCCCCAACCTTCGGGTTACGAGTCAGACTCTCTAACCATTAGGCCACAACTGCCCCATAGGATATGTTGATTGTGTGCTGTACACGTCCCTGTGAAGGAGCTGTCAGTGTGAGCGCCTGTCGAAGGTTAATATTAAACCTGTGTTGTCTGTGTGCTGTAGGTGCGATGGGAGGAATGGGCATGAACATGGCGATGGACGGACAGTGGCACTACATGTAACAGGTGAGTTCACTTCCATTCAAATCCAGAAAACTTTATCACTGAACACTGAATTACAGTCTGATCTTTACACACGTCACAACACACACAGACACAGCACTCCAGAGCCGGATGGGCTAATGTCAGATTAACCAGCAGCTCCAGTAAGAACCTGAAACACATCTAACTGCTGTTTTCAGTTTTCACTTCCCTCAGTCTTTTCTTTCGCTCCGTCTGGTGAGAAAATCGGATTAGCATTCAATCGTAATTTTGCTCTGATATTCCTCCGTCTCGGCTATTTCAGCCTCGACACAAATGAAGACGTATGATACACTCACAGAGGCGAGTTTTATTTAACACACACACACAGTGGTGCCCAATGAGCCGCACACTAACAACACTTACTGTGATTAATAGAGCTCTTTTATATGTAAATGTGTTTTACACACACACATACTGAGTGTTTATTAAAGTGACTTTATTCAAGCAGACATTTCTTTTTTTTTCATTCTAACGTGCTCTTTTTTAACACCACATGATTATTAGGGACCTTAACGAGTGCATTTTGTTAACAGAATTGTGCTTCTATCTTTTGCATGAATGAAAGAATCAAATCAAATATATTAGTTAAAATTTTGTATTATTAATTAATTGTATTATGGTAATTAAAAAATAATGATGAAAATGTGAATAAATATTTTATTGAATAATGTAAGTTATGAAACTGCAGAAGATTTTTATTTAATAACTTAATAAGATCAAATCTTTTGTTATATTTTAACAAATAAAAAAGAATCATATCCTGACCCAAAATTATGTTTACTGCTTGCTGACGGATCACATCAATAAAGGTGGAGCTTTAATCATCCAATCACCCGCCGCCACATCAGCTTTAAACTGAACATTTTATCAGTTTATATTATACAATAAAATAATGAGCTGAAAGTGAATCACAACATCCTAATATTTAATTACACATTATATAAATATACATTACTAGTAGATCAAATATTCATTCATTCATCTTCTACCGCTTATCCGAACTACCTCGGGTCACGGGGAGCCTGTGCCTATCTCAGGCGTCATCGGGCATCAAGGCAGGATACACCCTGGACGGAGTGCCAACCCATCACAGGGCACACACACACACACACTCTCATTCACTCACGCAATCACACACTAGGGACAATTTTCCAGAGATGCCAATCAACCTACCATGCATGTCTTTGGACCGGGGGAGGAAACCGGAGTACCCGGAGGAAACCCCCGAGGCACGGGGAGAACATGCAAACTCCACACACACAAGGTGGAGGCGGGAATCGAACCCCCAACCCTGGAGGTGTGAGGCGAACGTGCTAACCACTAAGCCACCGTGCCCCCTAGATCAAATATTAGCTAGTGAATTATAGTTTTAAGAAAAAGTGTAAATTTGTGATGTCATATGGTTAAGCATCTGTGATTGGCTGATCAGATTGAGTTAAAACTCCACCCCTTGTTGTGCTGGAGACGACTGTTGCTTAGGAACATGAGGACTGAGTGTCTTACAACTTTCTCTCTTTTTTATGTCCTTTTCTCTGTAGCTGGCTGGGGATCTAACAAACACATGCACACGCACGCACACATGCACGCGCACGCACACACACACGCACGCGCACACACATGCACACACATGCACATACACACATGCACACACACGCGCACGCGCACACACATACACAAACACACGCACACACGTATGTATACAAACACATGCACATATACACATGTATACACACACACGAATACACACACATGCACACGCACACACACACACACACACATAAACATTTACGCTCTCACAGACACATACGTATACACACATACACAAACACACACACGAATATACAACCACATACACACACACACCTCTTCCATCGACTGTGAAGGAAAAGTGTAAAGCTGCAAGAAATGAAGGAAAACGACTACAGTTTTGAAGTCTGTGTTTGTCATGAATTTTGTTTTCATTCTTTATTTATTTGATTTGAAGAGAAGATTTAGAGACTCATCAAATATGTCAGAAACTCTGTCTCACACACACACACACATTGTTCCTTATCTCAGAGATCATTTTGATGAAATTTCACATACTTTTGAACTCTATTCTCTGAATCTACAGGTCAGGAATATTTCTCTTTAAACTGATTATTGTTTATTTTATTTATTAGCTTGTAGAGGCTCTGTTCTGATCATCAAATTTTCAGCAATGAGATAATTTATTATAGCAGAACATATAAATGAAAGTGTGTAAAATTTCCTGTGATTCACGTGTGTTAAATACAAAAAAATGTTTTTAAGTGATTATAAGTGATTACAATTTGATGTAATAAATATTTTCTTTTCAAAACACCTGATATCTGTTTATTTTGTTACTTCTTCATTCATAAAAGTTTTATTTTTAAAAATCTTATAAAGATAATAAAGTAAAATAAAATTTTATATTTATTGCTTATTAAAATCTAGCAATGTTTATTAAAGTCTATTTAATAGTCACAGTCTATTAGCTAGCAGATTAGCTCTAATTAATGTTTGCTAGCATGAAGTTAACTAACTACACTGAATTGGCATTAATTTAACAAAAACATACTAGATAACTAATATAATAATGTCTGTGATTGTGTGCTAGAATTAATTTGATGAAATGGCTAAATCAGTTCACTAAATTGATAATGTCAGATAAAGCTGGATAAAATGATCTTAAACTTCATTCAATGTTTTGGAAATCACCTAAAAGATTAAAGAATAAAACATTAAAATAATTTTATGGAATTTTCTTTGTCATTCGTCACAAATCGAGGATTAGTTGATGAGATCATGTCAAACGGATCTGGAATTATTTATTTCAAAAAAATGAAACTCAGTGACAAGATTGAGACCTACATGAAATTTACCTAAACTCATTGTCCATTTTATTAGGAACATCAATCAGCCAACAATCATGTGCAGCAGCAGCACAATGTATAGTCATACAGATACAGATCAAGAGCTTCAGTTAATCATGTCAAACATCAGACTGAAAAAAATGTCTGATCTCTGTGACTTTAACCGTGGTGTGATTGTTGATGTCAGGCTAAAAGAGGTGATCAGAAGAGAATGATCAGACTGGTCTGATCTGACACGACGTCTCTAGTAACTCAAATAATCAGTCTTTACAGTCAGAAAGGCATCTCGGTGAAGCGAATAATGTTGATGAACTCGTTACAGTGTAAGCTGACAGGGGGCGGGGCTTGTTGGCCCCCTTCCTAATGTTTTTTTTTTTTTGCATGTTTGTCACACTTTAATGTTTCAGATCATCAAACAAATGTAAATATTAGTCAAAAATAACACAAGTAACACAACATGCAGTTTTTAAATGAAGGTTTTTATTATTAAGGGAAAACAAAGTCCAAACCCACATGGCCCTGTGTGAAAAAGTATTTGCCCCTAAACCTAATTGGTTGGTCCTCCCTTAGCAGCAAGAACTGCAATCAAGTGTTAATAGTGAGTCCGTTACAGCGCTGTGGAGGAATTTCGTCTTTGCAAAATTGTTGTAATTCAGCCACATTGGAGGGTTTTCGAGCATGAACCACCTTTTTAAGGTCATGCCACAGCATCTCAATAGGATTCAGGTCAGGACTTTGACTCGGCCACTCCAAAGTTTTCATTTTGTTTTTCTTCAGCCATTCAGAGGTGGACTTGCTGGTGTGTTTTGGATCATTGTCCTGCTGCAGAACCCAAGTTCTCTTCAGCTTGAGGTCAGGAACAGATGGCCGCACTTTGTCCTTCAGGATTTTTTGGTAGACAGCAGAATTCATGGGTCCATTTATCACATTATGTCTTCCAGGTCCTGAAGCAGCAAAACAGCCCCAGACCATCACACTACCACCACCATATTTTTACTGTTGGGATGATGTTCTTTTTCTGACATGCAGTGTTACTTTTACACAATATGTAGTGGGACACACACCTTCCAAAATGTTCAACTTTTGTCTTGTCAGACCACAGAGTATTTTCCCAAAAGTTTTGGGGATCATCAAAATGTTCTCTGCCAAATCTGAGACTCACTATATGTTCTTTATGCTCAGCAGCGGTTTTAGTCTTGTAACACTGCCATGCAGGGCATTTTTGCACAGTCTCTTTCTTATGGTGGAGTCATGAACACTGACCTTAACTGAGGCAAGTGAGGCCTGCAGTTCTTTGGATGTTGTTGTGGGGTCTTTTTGTTGTGGGATCTTGGATAAGTTGTCAATGCGCTCTTGGGGTAATTTTGGTCGGCCGGCGACTTCTGGGAAGGTTCACCACTGTTCCATGTTTTGGCCATGTCTGTATAATGGCTCTCACTGTGGTTCACTGGAGTCCCAAAGCTTTAGAAATCGCTTTATAACCTTTTCCAGACTGATAGATCTCAATTACTTTCTCTCTCATTTGTTCCTGAATTTCTTTGGATCTCGGCATGGTGTGTAGCTTTTGAGGATCTTTTGGTCTACTTCACTTTGTCACTCAGGTCTTGTGTACAGGTTTGAGAACACTTTTTCACATAGGGCCATGTGGGTTTGGATTTTGTTTTCCCTTAATAGTAAAAACCTTCATTTAAAAACTGCATGTTGTGTTTACTTGTGCATGTTGTGACTAATATTTTAATTTGTTTTATGATCTGAAACATTAATGCGTGACAAACATGCAAAAAAATAAAAAATCAGGAAGGGTGCCAACACTACCTGGACGTAACACCACTGTACATATGATTGAATCTGACTTAACACACTGAGGACTTCATTCATCAGAAGATTCTTCTCTCATTAGTGCGTGATTATAATAAGTAATGTAAGTTTCTTCCTGTGAAACTTGATCATCATTGTTTCCTGAGTTCCTGCCGTCCACCAAGATGAAGATATAATCCAGAAATATTAAATTTTTACCTCTGGAATATAATCACACAAAAAGTATAAAAATAAACTAAATTATTTAAACAATGTTACATCTTTTTCTTTGTTACTTTTAAACAATTTAGGTTTTCTTTGATTGTTCTGACACAAATGTAATTGGACAGGTTTCTCCATCACTAAGGGCTAGCATGCTAATGTGCTAAAACATTATCATCACTTCCAGTGACAGTACAATCAGAAAGTCTTTCTGTTTCTGAGGGTAACATTAGGTTAAAAACCCTATGAGTTTTATTGTGAGTGTTATATGTTAGCCAGGTAACATCATTCAGACAAGAACATACTGCAGTGTTGAAGAACATTGTGAGTGTGCTGAATTGTTTCCAGTTAATTCCAAACATCAGACACCAAACAGGAAAACTCTCAAGAATAAAGCACTGTGTAGCGAATAGCATATGATTTCAAACAGTCTACTGCATTTTCTTTCTTTTTTCTCAGACAGAAGCAATTGAGGGCTGTAGAGAAGGGGGAAGGGGGTGATGTGATGAACGAGTGGGTCATCTATCACTTTCTGTATTCGTTTAACGTGACAGCGACGGTCAAATAGCGTTTAGCACACGGTACCACTGTCAGAGCTGTAATGGATTAGCCCCAACCAGCCAATCAGAAGCAAGCACAGACATTAGCATAGTTATCAGAGCCCACACACATACACACACACAGCGTTGGGACATTCATCATCCGGGCCGACACCTGTCCGAGTCGTACAAAGAGACGAGCCGAGCTCATTAGATCAGACCCGACAGCAGAAAGCGAGACCTTTCTATCGTTTTACTGTTCTCTTCTTCTTTCCTCTTTTATCTCCTTCCTCAAGCTCTCTCTCTCTCTCTCTCTCTCTCTCTCTCTGTCTGTCTGTCTCGCTAGCTGTCTCTGCCTCTATCTGTCTGTCTGATTCACATTTGGTTTTGTAAAGAATTTCAGTAGATTTTCAATTGATCTAAATATTGAAATATCTCTGAAAGAACGTTAAATTATTTAGATTCCAAAAAACAGCTAATGATATAACAGACGTTACAGTAATTAATCACACTAATCATCACACTCACTATAGTCACACACTCATTATAATCACACTTGCTATAATGACTCACTCACTATAATGGCACTCTCACTATAATCACACGCTTACTATAATCACACTCAATATAGTCACTCACTATAGACACACATTCACTATAATCACACATTCACTATAATCACACACTATAATCACATGCTTACTATAATCACACTCAATAGAGTCACTCACTATAATCACAAACTCACTATAATTACACACTCACTATAGTCACACTCGCTAAAGGCACACACACTATAATCACACTCACTATAGTCACACTCGCTAAAGGCACACACACTATAATCACACACTCACTATAATCACAGTGACTATAATTACACACTCACTATAATCACACACTCACTATAATGACACTCACTATAATCACACACTTACTATAATCACACACTCGCTATAATTACACTCACTATAATTACACACTCACTATAGACACACACTCATTATAATCACACACTCACTATAGTCTCACTCACTATAATTACACACTCGCTATAATCACACACTCGCTATAATCACACACTCACTATAATCACACTCGCTATAATTACACACTCGCAATAATCACACACTCGCTATAATCACACACTCACTATAATAACACTCGCTATAATTACACACTCGCTATAATCACACACTCACTATAATCACACTCGCTATAATCACACACTCACTATAATCACACTCGCTATAATCACACACTCACTATAATCTCACTTGCTATAATGACTCACTCACTATAATGGCACTCTCACTATAATCACACACTTACTGTACTATAATCACACTCAATATAGTCACTCACTATAGACACACACTCACTATAGTCACTATAGTCATACATTCACTATAGTCACACTCGCTATAATTAAACACTCACTATAATTACACACTTGCTATAATCACACACTCACTATAATCACACTCACTATAGACACACTCGCTATAATCACACTCACTATAGTCATACTCACTAAAGTCCCACACTCACTATATTCATACACTCACTATAGTCACACTTGCTATAATTAAACACTCGCTATAATTACACACTCGCTATAATCACACACTCACTATAGACACACACTCATTATAATTACACACTCACTATAATCACACTCAATATAGTCACTCACTATAGATACACACTCACTATAATCACACACTCACTATAGACACACACTCACTATAGTCACACTCACTATAATCACACTCACTATAATTACACACTCACTATAATTACACACTCACTATAGATACACACTCACTATAATCACACACTCACTATAGACACACACTCACTATAATCACACACTCACTATAATAACACTCGCTATAATTACACACTCGCTATAATCACACACTCACTATAGACACACACTCATTATAATCACACACTCACTATAGTCACACACTCACTATAGTCTCACTCACTGTAATCACACTCACTATAATCACACTCGCTATAATCACACTCGCTATAATCACACTTGCTATAATTACACACTCGCTACAATCACACTCGCTATAATTACACATTCGCTATAATCACACACTCACTATAATCACACTCGCTATAATCACACACTCACTATAATCACACTCGCTATAATCACACACTCACTATAATCTCACTGGCTATAATGACTCACTCACTATAATGGCACTCTCACTATAATCACACACTTACTGTACTATAATCACACTCAATATAGTCACTCACTATAGACACACACTCACTATAGTCACTATAGTCATACATTCACTATAGTCACACTCGCTATAATTAAACACTCACTATAATTACACACTTGCTATAATCACACACTCACTATAATCACACTCACTATAGACACACTCGCTATAATCACACTCACTATAGTCATACTCACTAAAGTCCCACACTCACTATATTCATACACTCACTATAGTCACACTTGCTATAATTAAACACTCGCTATAATTACACACTCGCTATAATCACACACTCACTATAGACACACACTCATTATAATTACACACTCACTATAATCACACTCAATATAGTCACTCACTATAGATACACACTCACTATAATCACACACTCACTATAGACACACACTCACTATAGTCACACTCACTATAATCACACTCACTATAATTACACACTCACTATAGATACACACTCACTATAATCACACACTCACTATAGACACACACTCACTATAATCACACACTCACTATAATCACACTCACTATAATTACAAACTCACTATAATCACACTCACTATAATTAAACACTCACTGTAATTACACACTGACTATAATTACACACTCGCTATAATGACCCTCACTATAGACACACACTCACTATAATCACACACTTACTATAATCACACTCACTATAATTACACACTCGCTATAATCACACACTATAATAACACACTATAATCACGCTTGCTATAATCACACTCACTATAATGGCACTCTCAAAATAATCACACACTATAATCACACTCAATATAGTCACTCACTATAGACACACACTCACTATAATCAGACACTCACTATAATCACACACTATAATCACACTCACTATAATCACACTCACTATAGTCACTATAGTCATACACTCAATATTGTCACACTTGCTATAATTAAACACTCGCTATAATTACACACTCGCTATAATCACACACTCACTATAATCACACTCACTAGAGACACACACTCACTATAATCACACACTCACTATAATTACACTCGCTATAATCACACACTCACTATAATCACACACGTACTATAATCACACTCACTATAGACACACACTCACTATAATCACACACTTACTATAATCACACTCACTATAATCACACACTCACCATAATTGCACACTCGCTATAATCACACACTCACTATAATTACACACTCACTATAATCACACACTCAATACAGACACACACTCACTATAGTCACACTCACTATAATCACACTCACTATAATCACACACTTACTATAATCACACTCACTATAATTACACACTCACTATAATTATACACTATAATCATGCTTGCTAAAATCACACTTGCTATAATCACACTCACTATAGACACACACTCACTATAGACACACACTCGCTATAATCACACACACTATAATAACACACTATAATCACACTGACTATAATCACACAGTCCCCATAATTCCACACTCACTATAGTCACACATTCACTATAAGAGAGAGAGAGAGAGAGAGAGAGAGAGAGAGAGAGAGAGAGAGAGAGAGAGAGAGAGAGAGAGAGAGAGAGAGAGAGAGAGAGAGAGAGAGAGAGAGAGTGTGGGTGGGTGGGTGGGTGGGTCGTTGGCTGTGTGTGTGTCAGAGGATGATGGATGATGGGTAAACACCCTACATCCCCCAGAGCCCCGATATCGTGGGCCCCGTTTCTCCACCTCCCTCCATCCATCCGAACTCTCCTCCGAGTGCGACACTTCATCTGTCAGCAAAAACCGTTTTGTGTGCAGCAGAGCACACACACATAAACACACATAAACACACACATACTGTACACACAGACATATACACACCCATAAACACACACATATAAGCACACAAAATGGATTCTGGCTTATTGTACTATCACTAGGTTGTTGAGGTTTGCAGAGAATAATAATGTTTCTACAGACACACATATAAAAGGTGTGTGTGTGTGTGTGTGTGTGTGTGTGTGTGTGTGTGTGTGTGTGTGTGTGTGTGTGTGTGTGTGTTTGTGTTTGTGTTTCTTTGTGTGTGTGTGTGTGTGTGTTAGAGAGAAAGAGAGAGAGAGAGAGAGAGAGAGAGAGAGAGAGAGAGAGAGAGATCATTAGTCTTAGTCAGTGATCAGCGCTCGTGCAATCTGCATGACCGGGGCAGACGGTGACAAATGCCAGCGCGTGACTGCTGCCGTTTCAGCTCGCGTCAACGTCACATCCATCAGCAGCGAAGCCTCGCGCGCCCTCACGCCGACCCGCATTAAGCAAATGCGCTGAGACACGCCCTAATTACATGGACAATAAAGTAATAATAATAATAATAATAATAATAATAATAATAATAATAATAATAATAACGATAACAACAACAACAACAATAATAATAATAATAATAATAATAATAATAATAATAATAATCGGAGCCTAATCAGAGTGTGAATTTCTAAATTGTTTACTTGCCTGAATTATTGTAACTTAGTGTAAGCAAATTTTATATGCAAGAATTTTGACACATTTCGCCACGGTTTATATTTTGGGTGATTTCACTTTGATGAATAAATGTATTAATTATTAGGCTACACAGCTTTAGTGTTTTCAATCACAGTCCAGACTTCAGTATAACTGGGCGGTTTTAATGATGTTTCATTTGCTCCCTCTAGTGGCGGTTCCAGAGCACTACACAATGACAATAAAGGACAGATTTTGATGCTTAAACGCTTTCTTAAAAGTTCTTCATTAGATGAAATCTAACATCTCTTCAGTCACAACATACTTGTAAATGACCTAATGGTCTACTCTGTTAATCTAATATAACACAAATAGTTCCATATGACGTTTAAAAAATAAAACTGATGTATTTACAAATTTGTGTCTGCTTTATTCTTAAACACACACATACACTAAATACATATTAAATACAATAAATACATAAATTAAATACATAAATAAATACACTAAATACATATTAAATACAAAAGTACTCTGTGTGTGTGTGTGTATGTGTGTTTGTCTGTGTGTGTGTGTGTGTGTGTGCGGATGTGTGTTTGTGTGTGTATGTGTGTGTGTGGATGTGTGTTTGTGTGCGTGTATGTGTGTGTGTGTGGATGTGTGTTTGTGTGTGTGTGTGTGCGCGTGTATGTGTGTGTGGATGCGTGTGTGTGTGTGTGTGTGTGTGTGTGTGGATGTGTGTTTGTGTGCGTGTATGTGCGTGTATGTGCGTGTGCGTGTGTGTGTGTGTGTGTGTGTGTGTGTGTGTGTGTGTGTGCGCGTATGTGTGCGTGTGTGTGTGTGTATTGTATATAGGTATGAGGTAGGAACCTTTGATAAAGTCGCTGCTCGCACACGGCTCTATTTGACTGACGGAACGCGGCGTGTTTTTGGAGCGGTATGTTTGTTTGTTATTAACAGATTCTGCAGTTTATTATGTCGTTAATTGTAGAATTTTGTGATCAATTGTCGTGTTGTTTCTTTATAATTTGTTATATTAAAGTCAGTGATATTTAGTGCTACGATTAAACACGCGGAATGAAAGTATATGAATGTGTTCAGTAACACAATAAACCCAGTGAAATATTCATAATAATAAAGTTAAAGAAAAGGTTAAGAGAATAATACAGAGTGTGTAGAGAGATTTCAGTCCATTGTAACCTTCTATTCTTTAATTCTGATTAAATTCTCTCCTGGCAGCTGCTGTAATAATCACAGTGAACATTCTAATTAACATTAGATCATTAACATGAAATCATTAACATTAACGTGTGTTTGTAGGAGTCTTGGGGACAGAGGCATGTGAGCTGGACACAATGACACATCAGTGTACAATCTGCCACAAACACTTTGATTTTGTTTCCAAGCTTCGCCGTCACCAGCTCACACATTCAGGACAGAGACCTTTCACATGTTGTATTTGTCTTAAATCTTTCCGACAGTCGGCTCATTTGAAAGGACATTTGAAAAGCCATTCGAAGTTGAGGGAGGTTTCGCTCATCGTGTCACAAACAATTAATTCTCAGATCTCTTGCATCAAAACAGAGGAAAGTTACATCCAACATGTTGGAGCTCAGGTTTCAGAGGAAGAAGACGTTTGTGAAGAAAACGTGTGGTACGGATCCCTTCAGAGGGATTCTGAGAGCGAATGTGAAAACCAGCACAACAGGAAACTGCAGATAAGCAGTAATGGACAGATGTGTGACTTACAGGGGAATGATGTATTTGAAGACTTGCCCCATGATGAAAGCTTTCACAACAGTCAGTATTCAGAGTGCACTACAGTTCTGTCTAATTCAGCAAACACAGGGTCCTGTGTACAACAACAACAACATCTGCCAGCAATTTACATTTCAGAAGAGACACAAAAACCAAATTCGTGTATAGAAGAAAAAATAGCAAAGAGGGTGAGTAGGCACCAGTGTTCAGTGTGTCTTAAATGTTTTTCTGCACCATCGAAACTTAAGCGTCACGTTTTAATTCACAGCAGCTTCAGGCCTTTTTGCTGCGAGTTCTGTCCTAAAGCGTTTCGACAGCTCACACACTTAAAAGTGCATCAATCCACTCATTTCTCACATGGACAAAAAAAAGCTAAAGAAGTTATTCCTGTTAACGCTGGCTCTCAGAATCCAAGTCGTACACTGGATACCACAAATGCTGTGAAGAATCAAACAAAACCTTCAAAGAGACTGTGGACAGAAGAAGCCGGAGAGCTCGAGAAGGAGCTGAACGGATCAGAAAACGTTCATATGGAGGCATCTCCTGAAAATGTGAAAAGAGTAAAAAGTATAAATAGTTCAGAGGATCGAACTACAAGTAAAGTAAGACACGAATGCCCAGTGTGCCACAAGTGTTTCAGCGCTCCATCAAAGCTGAGAAGACATTGTCTCACTCACACGGGTCAGAGACCATTTCAGTGTTCTTTATGCACTCGGGCATTTAGGCAACTTTCCCACCTCAAGGCACATCAAAGTGTTCACACCAGCCCCAGAAATACATTAACACCTTTCCTCCAGATGCACAGATCCCTCCAGCCTCAGCCTTGTACCCATCAAACATCCAAGGCTAGGCTAAAGCGTTTTGTACACATCAGCCTCGCTAGGAAGTTCAAAGCTGCCAAACAGAAACTGAAAATATCTGCTGCACTTTTGAGTCCATCACCTGCTGCAAAGATTTTGCTCAAAGAAAATATTTCAGAAACCAGTGAAGTAGAGTCCTCAGCAGACCAAGAGCTCAGCCGTAGACAAGATTACTCCTGTTCTGTCTGTTTAAAACACTTCAATGCTCCTTCCAAACTTCGACGCCACGTCCTGATTCACACCGGGCAACGACCTTTCAGATGCACAGTTTGCTTTAGAGGCTTTAGACAGAAATCCCACCTGCAGGTTCATAAGTGTAAAGGAGGAAGCAGAGAAACACTTCAGTCTAGTGTGAGTGAGGTCCATCTGAGTGACCCTGTTAGTTCCAGATCTACTGTGAGCATCACAAACAGCGAAGACAACTTCATATCCAGCAGTGGAACAGGAGACGACGATTGTTCATCTAGCGTCAGACATGCATCAAAATCTCTCCCAGAGGACGCCGAAGATCTTGTATCACTTTCTTACGAAGGCATGTCCAAGCCTTTGGTCGACACAAATCAGGCTGAAGAATCTGGGTACCAGTGCACAATATGCTTCAAAATATTTGACTTCCCTTCCAAACTTTCTAGGCACCTCCTCATTCACATGAACATTAAGCCGTTCAAGTGTAGCATCTGCAGCAAGTCCTTCAGGCAGCTCTGCCACCTACAGAGTCACTCCAGGGTTCATACGGTTGGGAAGAACATGCTCTACCAAGGAACTTACAAGAACAAGATGGGAACCTCCATCCCTGAAACTTCAGAGAGATTCAGTGAGTCAGAGTCTGAAAAACTTCCACTGGCACAGAGACCAGATTCTTCCTTTGACCTTCAGAATATGAATCCAGTTAATAATTCCTCAATATCCTGTTCCATGAAAATAGAGAAAATCGCACCAAATGCCATGAGCAACAGCTCACCAGTTGAAGTCCACAAAGGTGAAGATTCTTCCAGCCCGATGAAGAGGAATTCAAACCAGTGCATTTTCTGTCTGAAGACTTTTGATTTTCCATCAAAGCTTTCCAGACATTTGTTGGTTCACACCGGAATCAGACCTTACGAATGCCATGTTTGTTTTAAGTCCTTTAAGCAGCTCAGTCATCTTCAGTGTCACCAGTGGGTTCACAATAGAAATAATAAGAGTGAGTGCACAGCTAGTATGAGGAATCATCAGAGTTCCAGTTCCTCTGGTGGGACCAGCCTGACTGATGAAGCAGAGAGTTCTGAATGTGTAGCCATTGTAAATCAAGGTCATGATGGATACACTGTGCAAGTTCAACAACAGAAATGGATTTCTGAAGACAACTGCTGTCTTTCTGTTTCAGGTCACGATGAGAGCAAGGTCAAGTCTGAGACTGATCTTCTGGTGGATGAATCAATTTATCCATCTTTGAAATATGATTCAGATCCGTTTGGGTCTGATGGTACTTCAAGTACAATACTGTACAAATGTCTGGATCACGAGCCTGGGAAATTGGAGAACAATTATTTTAAACACGGTCTGAACAGAACTGGTGAGGTTCATCAATCTGCTGCTGATGATAAAACTACCAGAATTCCTAATTGGAGTGGTGTGGACCAACAAGACCTTTCTGAAACTAGAGATCCTTGTCCGCTTGCTCAGAAGAATGAGGGGATAAATTTACACAATTTCCCCATTTGTATATCTGAAGATTCTTTTCAAAGATCAGCAATCCCTGATTCTTGCGATTTTGAGCTGAATCATCCCTGCCATGATTCCAAGAAGGGTGAAGGTTATAACCAACACCTGACAGAACCACCTAATGACCTGCCAATATGTCCTTCCTGTAGCCAGTGCTTTGATTCCTTGCAAAAACTTAACACTCACATTTGCCCAGTCCAGTGTCCCATGCAGAGACTCTCAAAGTCTTACCAATGTGCTGTGTGCTTCAAAAGCTTCGAAGCACCATCTAAGCTCAAGAGACACTATGTGATCCACACAGGACAGAGACCATATCGCTGTAACATGTGTGACAAAGACTTCACCCAATCAAGTCATCTCAAAACACACATGTTGTCCCACAGGTAGCTGACAAGAGTCCAACATCTCGTGTGTGTGTGTGTGTGTGTGTGTGTGTGTGTGTGTGTGTGTGTGTGTGTGTGTGTGTGTGTGTGTGTGTGTGTGTGTGTGTGTGTGTGTGTGTGTGTGTGTGTGCGCGTGCGCGTGCGCCAGGGTCCATATTCTCTTAAGGCTCCAGGATTTTTCACAACATCCACCTCACACCCACTAGAAAAGGCATCAGATCCACAATGGACCAATATATGGAAAAGTTCCACAAACATTTTGTAACCGAATGTCTTCTGTTTGTTTGTTTGTCATTTTCTAAACTGCTGTATTTATGAACAGCAAAGAAACGAATGATGTAAAACATAAATGTATAATTTGTCTTAATAATTAATAACAAACTCTTCAGTGGTTATTTAAATTATTTTTGATTTCTTATAATACTACAAATATATAATTTAATAATAATAATTTCTCTTCTTTGCATAATTTAATTAACAAATTTTAATGATCAATATGTAATTGGAGAAAGAGGGATGTGTTTTCTGCAGCTGGTGGTGACGTTTCACTGAGTTACAGCTGCTGAACGTCATTGTGCTTTAGATCCTGAGCAAAAATGGGCAAAGTGATGGAATTAAATGAGTTGCAGGTTATTTTACAGAGAATATGTTCATGGTTCTTAATGTAAATTATCTGTTAATTTATTTCCTGATTCTGAGATTTCACAATTTGCTCTAATGGTATGAAATAGTAGAATTGTAAATTAGACTCTTTTAATGTTAGTATGTTGATAAAATACTTTCTGAATGTTAATAGTAATGATTATTTTCTATTTATATTACACTGTTGATATATTCCATATAGCTTTAGATTAATAAGAATCCATACAGTTACATGGCAGAAATAAATAAAACAACAGTAAAAATCATCAGTTGTAAGTTCACACTTTGCTTTTCCTCTGTAGTTTATTCCGTGTCCACCAGGTGGCGCTGCCTGTCATATGGGTGGATGGTTCCTGTTCAGATCCTGTTAGGTGAAATAGACTCGAGGTCCTGATGTTATTATTACAGGACGTATCAGTGTGTGTGTGTGTGTGTGTGTGTGTGTGTGTGTGTGTGTGTTATTAAGGTCAGGCTGTGAACAGGAATTAACTTCCACATCTGTGATAAATAAAGTGTACACACACACAATATATATATATATATATATATATATATATATATATATATATATATATATATGGACAAAAAATTCACTGTACTGTTGGATGTCATGATGACGATAGGATCGATTCCCTGTTTAAAACAGAGCTTGAAACCTGTCCGTTTTCTCTCTATAGGTCAATAACAAACCTCCAGAATCCTAGAAAAGGCCGTCACACAGCAGTTAGGCTCCTAATTGAATAGAAATAACTTTCAGTCAGGATTTCGGCCTCATCACAGAGACAGTGCCAGTTAAAGGTGGGGTCTCTGATGTTTGAAAGCCAATGTTGACATTTGAAATCACCAAAACAAACACGCCCCTAACCCAAATGGGTCCCACCCCTGTATTGATAGCTCCGCCCACACATACATACGTAACCCAGGCAACTAATGGAAAGAAATGTGTCTTTATCATAGCTGAAGGGAAGAACAATACGATTTCAGATAAACAAACAAGCAAAAATGACACAAGCATAATCATGCAAAGGACGGCATATATTAGTTCTGTGTAACAAAGCAAAACCAACGTTACCTATCGAGAAGGAAAAAAGCGCCTCGGCGTCTTAAGTAAAGTTGGCCGCATATTCACAGATTGGAGTTTCCCGAGTCAATAACTCCTGAGCTAAACGCTGTTACTACACAAAACGTGGTTGTAGCTGCCTCTCTACATTTCTACGATAGAAAAGAGGTGTTATTTGTGTAGTAACAGCGTTTAGCTCAGGAGTTATTGACTCGGGAAACTCTAATCTGTGAATATGTGGCCAACTTCCCGGTCCTTCGGTTCTCTCCAGCGCTGGAAAGCTGATCCTATATTAACACGGGTCCTACTTCTTGCCTTATCGTAAGCCTTTCTTCGCTTTCTTTCTTTGTTTTTATCCTCCATGTCAATGTTAAAACCGCTTTCTGCTAATGTCGCACATGCACACTGAACACTCTCTCTGCCCATACTGACAAGACACGCCCCTTTCTGCTCATTGGCTACATGTTTGTTTTCATTTTTGTTTAGTTTGTCATCCCGACTCAGTTTCCTGAAGCATTTCTCAAACAATGGAGACTCCACCTTTAAAGTGGTAAATGACCTGTTACTCACCTCTCATCAGGGTTGTCACGCTGCTGGTGTTTGATTTTATTGCTGACACAGATGATCATACTTGTTCTGAACAGACCGGAAAATGTTTTTACTTTCCTGCCAAGACACTTAGCACTGTATGTCTTTACTCTTCTGTAGCTGTAAACTTCAAATGATTTTAAAGAAAAAAGTGATTATTTAGAAACACAGAAAACAGTGTGTTCATAAAAATATAGAGACAGCACACAAGTCCTGGGTAGTTTATTTTATTATTTTTTAGACAGCAATAAATATACAAATACATTAATGAACAAAACAAATCACACTTTGGTGTAAATATACTGTACAGTGACAAAACATGGACAATTATTACGATTAGAACAATTGTTTCTAATCAAATGTAAAGTTTTTTAACTCTGGTGAATAATCAGATAAAATGTTTTGTTCTGTATTTTAAAACAAATCGCATCAGACAGAAAACTTAAATTGGATCTTTAATCTAATGGAATTTACTGGTCATGGAGTAAAAGGTTGAGGAGCACAGCAACAGGACATAAAGTTAGAAGCACTTCCTGTGTACTATGGAAGGTCCAGCTTCATCGTATTCCTGTTTACTGATCCACATCTGCTGGAAGGTGGAGAGCGAGGCTAGAATCGATCCACCAATCCATACTGAATATTTACGCTCTGGAGGAGCAATAATCTGTGAAAAAAAACACAGCAGTTATCGAAATTGATAAACAGAAATGCAGAGTGTGTGTGATGCCATGTAGCGGCCGTGCTACTGACCAAGCTAACAAAAGAAAATGCCTATTTGATAGCTTGCCAGTTTGTACCTTGATCTTCATGGTGCTCGGTGCAAGGGCAGTGATTTCCTTCTGCATGCGATCAGCAATACCAGGGTACATTGTTGTCCCACCAGAAAGGACGTTATTAGCATAAAGATCTTTACGGATATCAATGTCACATTTCATGATGCTGTTGTAGGTCGTCTCATGAATCCCAGCCGACTCCATACCTGTAAAATCAACATGCCAAACTTCCACATTTAGGAACCGTCTCCAACACTGCGGTTTGACTGAAGAACCTTCACCTTAAAAAAAAAAGCGTGCTTGTTGTCACTCACCGATGAACGATGGCTGGAAAAGTGTCTCTGGGCAGCGGAACCTCTCATTTCCGATGGTGATCACCTGACCATCAGGCAACTCATAGGACTTCTCCAAAGATGAGGAAGAAGCAGCGGTGGCCATCTCATTCTCAAAGTCCAGAGCAACATAGCACAGTTTCTCTTTAATATCCCTCACTATCTCACGCTCAGCTGTTCAGAACAAAAATCCAATCAAAACGTTAGCTGTGGGTTTTATGTTAGCTTTAGACAGAGCATTATTAATGTGATTCATGTGTACCAGTGGTGACGAAAGAGTAGCCTCGCTCTGTGAGGATCTTCATCAGGTAATCGGTGAGATCCCGTCCGGCCAGATCCAGACGCATGATGGCGTGAGGAAGAGCATAACCTTCATAAATAGGAACGTTATGTGTCACACCATCACCTGAGTCCAGCACAATACCTGTAAAAGACACAATATTGAGTCTTGAGCAGCTAACGAAATAAAGAGGTGACCAGAGACATAGCACTGCTTTCTTCAGAGAGATCCTCACCAGTGGTTCTGCCGGAGGCGTACAGCGAGAGCACGGCCTGAATGGCCACGTACATCGCAGGAACATTAAACGTCTCAAACATGATCTGTATAAAGAAGATATAAGAATATTATTTATTATCATTATTATAACCTCATAATCATGACCCCAGGTCACATGTAGAAACTTCAGAGGAGCTTTTATAAACAGGTCAGATTAGGGTCTCTCGCTAACCTGCGTCATTTTCTCTCGGTTAGCTTTAGGGTTGAGTGGAGCCTCAGTGAGCAGAGTCGGATGTTCCTCGGGAGCCACCCTCAGCTCGTTGTAGAAGGTGTGGTGCCAGATCTTCTCCATGTCATCCCAGTTGGTGATGATACCATGCTCGATGGGGTACTTTAGTGTCAGGATACCTCGTTTACTCTGAGCTTCATCACCTACGTACGAATCCTTCTGCCCCATACCCACCATCACCCCCTACAGAGGGAACACACCATTCCTTACTGCCCAAGAACCTTTCTCGAATCCTTTCACTACTAATAAAAGTGCACTCAGTAGTGTATGACTATATTTCATGTCTGTGAGTTTAGGACAATAATGTGTCCCAAACCGCCTCCATCATGTTGAGGAGTAAACTCTATAATGATGTATAATATGTTAGAGTAGTGTGTGGTTTGGGACACAGCCCACTGTCTTGACGTTAGGTTTCAGATCCTTCATGTATATAAATGATGACTTAATGACCAAATGTACGATCTAGGGAATGAAATAAAGTCTTTACAGTGTGTGAGTGTGGAGTGTTTGTTGACCTGATGACGTGGTCGGCCCACGATGGAGGGAAACACGGCTCGAGGAGCGTCATCTCCGGCGAATCCGGCTTTCACCAGTCCAGAGCCGTTATCACACACCAGAGCAGTGGTTTCATCATCATCACACATGGTGTCAGCTGGGGTTCTGTCCACACACATACACACACACATACACACACATACACACATACACACACACATATACATACACACACATATACACACACATACACACACACATACACATACACAACAATAAACACTCATTAGTAACTACACATCAACATTATTATGACTATTTTATCAGCACATTACAATAAATGTTTACAAATAAATAAATCTAAAAGTTCAATAAAATTGTAATTTTTTATCAAACATAAATCACAAAAAACTACACAAAATCTAAACCACACCAGAAATTTCATTAACCCTTTTGTTATTATTAGTAGTCGGAGATTTCCCTCTCACCAGGTAGGTCTGCTCCAGTCGCTGCTCTTTTCCTCCACAGAGTGGACGAGTGGACGAGTGTGTGTCTTATTTATATTCCTCCTCACTTCAGCTGTTCACTCCTTATTGGGGTTCTGTTAGAGCTGAACTGCTACTAAAGGAAACATGACAGGAGACAGGAAACACCAAGACCATGTAAGGCCAAGAAACACCAGGAAATCTTCAGTCATTTAATAATGTTTATGATCTTTAGAATTCTTCACCTGGGTTTACAGATCGTTCTCTTTACAGCTTTGTAGTTTTCTGTGATTTCTATTCATGATAGAATTTGAGATTCAGGGTTTGACTTTTTTTATGTTTGTTTAGTTACATTTCACATCTTTTGGTTTAAATGTTTAATGATTACTGAGGATAATGTTTGGTTTCGACCAATCAAGATTTATTTAGCTGAATCACGATACACTTCATACTGATGTTAGTGTTATTAGTATTATATGATTCATCTTGTGTTATTAAAATCACACACAAACACACACACACACACACACACACTCACACACACACTCACAAACATACACACAAGCACACACACAAACACACACACACAAACATACACACACACAAACACACACACATATACACACATAAACACACACACACACTCCTGTTCTGGTCCATCACTCCAGGCTTCTGTCTAGTTATCAGAAGATAAAATGTTTGTGTTGATGTTTATAACAGAATTAACAAAGGTGTTTAATGTGAGTCTCTCACATGTTACTATAGAAACGTATAAACCTGCTCTACAGTCAGAGCTGCTGTTAGAGAGAACGAATCAGCACCTGAACACCAATCAGAACACTGCTGTGTGTGTGTGTGTGTGTGTGTGTGTGTGTGTAAAACACACCTGTTTTCTCCAGCATTTGTTCCACACTCTTTCGCTTTACTTTTAAAGACAAGACAGCTGTGTGTATGTGTGTGGTGTGAGCCAGCATGTGTGTGTGTTAAACAGTTGTGTAAATGTTTAGAGTGACAGAGGCAAAAGAGGAACAATGATTGTTTTGCTAAAGATCTCATTTTCTTTATAACAGCTGAGAGTTTTTTCTTCATAAAAAATTCAAACAATTATTGGAAGAAAAAAAATAAATAATTTTGAGCTGTTTTTATTCCAAACCTACTTTAAAACCATGTTAAATAATAGAGGACACATATGATGCATAACAAAGGAGCAAGTGCAAATAAAGAAAAAAGATTTTAAATTAATAATAAATAAATACAAGAGCAAGAAACAGAGATTCATACTGATTCAAATTAAAACAGAATAACTTTATAAACTATATTCACATATATAATACAAACAAATAAATATAAATGTAAAAAAGTAAAAGAAGAAAATTGATAAAATATTTAAAAAAGCTTAAAGTAAATAATTGATTTTTAATTAAAAAAAGAAAAACCTTTGAAACTTTTAAATGTAATACAATCTTACAGCAACATATAAACATGAAGAATTAAAGAATAATTAAATAATCATGAATAATTTATGTGTATATTCATAAAATATATTACATTTTTAATGGATTTGTTTTAAATTGCTCTAAAGGTCCAAAATTCTAAGAAAAAAGAAAATAATACGATTTTTAACGTCCTGCTGCAGAATCTTAATGTGTGTTTTTCTTATTTCTTCATGTCTCTGTCTTTTGGTTCTTGTGTGTGTGTGTTTGTGTGTGTCAGTGTGTGTGTGTGTGTCTGTGTGTGTGAGTGTGTCAGTGAGACAATTCCTGCAGTATAGAGTGTCTCTGTCATGCTTTGTGGGTCGACGGCCTTGAAATTGGATCTTTCTCCTGTAGTCCAGGTTCTGTTGATGAGATGCCTTTCATTCTCTCTCTCTCTCTCTCTCTCTCTCTCCCTCTCTCTCTCTCACACACACACACACATATACACACCCACACATACACACACACACACACACACAAAGTTGATCCTTATTCAGAACACACTTTATCTTCTATTAATACACACAGGCACACACAGACACAGACACACACACACACACAGACACACACACAGACACACACACACAGACAGACACACACACACACACACACACACACACAGGCTCCAGACTGAATAGCAGCCAGCTGAAGGAAGTGTAAAAGATAAAAGATAAAAAAGATAAGATAGAACATAAGAACAATTCTAATGTAAAATCTTCCAGAACCTCTAGAACCCAGTCAGACCCTACAGACACTTCAGCACACCTGATGGAGAAACTAATGGTTAAGGTCCAGGAACAAATCCAAGCCCAATCATCACAGTGAGCTCATGATCTTCTTCTGTACTTTTCACTTCAGCACACTGCAGATTCATGGGCAGAATGTCTGAACTGCAGAAATGGAACATCTTATGGTCCAGCTTGAGCTTGTGGAGTTCGACCTTCAAAAAGGACAAGGACACAGATTCATCTTCACCATCTTTAACTCTGTCCTGGAGTCCAACACTGCAGCTCTGTCCAGTTGTTGTGATCACACACACACTCACCACACACACACACACACATACACTCACCACACACACACACACACACACATACACACACATCACACACACACTCACCACACACACACACACACACACTCACCACACACACACACATACACTCACCACACACACACTCACCACAGACACATACACTCACCACACACACACACACACACAGACACATACACTCACCACACACACATACACTCACCACACACACACACTCACCACAGACACACACACTCACCACACACACACACACACATACACACACACACACACACACACACACACTCACACTGTAGTACTAGTTTTATATTGTGGTACTGACACACATCACATTTTGCCTGTAAAAATAAAAGACTACAGTTTGTTGAATCAGTCAGACAACATTTAATGTACATAAATTAGACATTAGGCACAGAAACTGACAGGACAGAAAAGGACAAGAGACAAATAAGAAATACAAACAAAATAGTTTTTGATTATTACAATCATACAATGACACTCCCACACACACACACACACACACACACACACACTCAATCAGTCAGACAGAGTGGCTTAAATAAAAGATAAAATACACAATGTCATTAACATATTAATACATGACTCTAGACAATTAAACAAAATTTAACATTAATAATTAATTTATTTTTAATAATTAACACACAGAGTTCATTGTACTCTTGTGTTTTACTAATCAGTAGCAATGTGAAGAAATTTCATTTATCAATAATGACTGATGAATGAGTGTTTAGTTCAATGGAAGCCCAATCTGCCATGAAGCACGGTGGTGGTAGTGTCGTGTTGTGGGAAGATTCTTATTCCCTCAGAAAATGTTAACAAATACAAACAGTTTAAATACTTCTTCATAGGTATAACATTGATCCATAATTTCTGTATTTAAAGTATTTTAAATATAAACTACAGCTTTGAGTTCTTTAAATAACAAGACCACAGTGTTTTAACACTGAAATCTGTATTTATTATAATTATTACATTATGTGTGTAACATCAACCGATATGTTACTGTATAAGAGAAAAATCCCAAAATACACAAAATTCTTTTAAGAAGCTCAGAGTTTTTAGAACTCAGTATCGCCCTCTAGTGGCTGAAACAATCCAACACTGAGGTTATTACAAAGCATTGTGTATTGGTTTGTGTGTGTGTGTGTGTGTGTGTGTGTGTGTGCGTGAGTGTGTGTGGTGAGTGAGTGTGTGTGTGTGTGTGTGTGTTAAACACACACAGAGGTGACGGTAGCCTGATTTTAATCCCGTTGCTTCATGGCAAACTACAAAGGAACAAGAACACAGAGTAAAACATCATTAGAACAATAAAACACTCACGTTATTTATTTAATAAAGAATAATAAAATGTAATGAATGTCTAAACATTCATGCCATGCATTTTATATCTTCTTTAGTCTGTTTTTCAGTAAATTCTCTCAAAAGCAACTCATGACTCTAATTATTTATTATTTATTTTAAAAATCCTTTATAATAAGTCTCCCTAGCTGCAGACCAACATACAGGTTCTTTAACTAAACTGAGTTCCTTTTTTTGTTCATTTTATTTTTTTTACCAATTCAAACTAAACATATTTTCTTATTTTATATTTTATATCTTTTCTTATTATATATGTTTTGTGATGTATTTAAAGTGTATTGTTGTTATTATTTTCTTAAGCTTTATTTTTCTCCTATTGTTTGTTGAATGTATTTAGAAATGTTTCCCAGGCTGTTAGTTGAGAGTAAATGGACGTCCTGTAGAGGGCGCTACTGTTACAGAGGCACTGCAGTTCTACACATTCATTTTAACGTCATTTAAAACTTCATTTATAATCTCTATAAATGTGTGTATTTGTTTATTTATTTAAATAAGTTTAAATGACTTTAACTTTAAACAGTTACATTTGTCCTCAGAAATCTTCCAGTTCTTCGTGTCTTTATCCTGTGAGGTGTTTTAAACACTTTACTGCTCACAGCTTAATGACGTCACTGACATTTTTACCTTTTGTACGTTTTCCGGGAGCTGTTTAACGTCACCGCGCTCGCTGAACACCTGACTCGCCCTCCGACCCACTGTTCCCATGATGCTCTGCGCTGGAGGTGAGGAGCTGGACATGCCTACTGTCAAAGGGGAAGGAGGACTTAATATTTACAGAAGATCAGAAATAAAATATAATACTTTATTAGTGTTTAATTATGCGACAAATCTCTCGTGTAGGTTTGAATTGTGTTGAGAAGTGCAGAGTTCTGTACTTTATATTTATTATCTGTACCATGACTCTGAACACCAGGAACTTCCTCTGTGTTTAAATTTCACTTTAATCACTTCTTGTCCTTTAAGCCTTCAGTGTTCCTAAAACTCTGACTTCTTTCTCCTGGTTAAATCAGGAGTCGAAAAATTAATCAACACATGAATTAACACACTGCTTCTTCTGGCACCTCTCTCATCTATTACACTCCAGTGTGGAGGCCAGTGCCAGCACACACACACACACAATCTGACTCTGTGTCCCCGCTCGCCCTCACTCGCAAACAAAAGGTCCTCTGAACTTTTGTAATGGAGCCTAACAAAGAACCTCACACACACACACACACACACACACACACACACACACACACACACACACACACCCTGACCCATCACTGTCACACAGAGATAAAAAGCAGGAACACAGGAAGCAGTAATGATGAATAGACACTCCGGCACCGTCCTAAACACCACGTTGTTTCAGTTCTAAGGTTCTCGAATGTTACCCTTCTGTCTGAAACTCCAGAACAAACCGGGTCTGTTCTTGGACTTCTTAACAATGTCATGACTAATCATGTTTAAAGGAAGAGTTCACACACAGAAAAACAAATATCGAAGAAAATGAACATAAACACCATCAGGACATGGTGTGTGTTCTAGTGTTTGGAGGCGGAGCCTGAGGTGGCTGATGTATTAGTAAGAACACTAACTGTAGGGTTCAGAACGGAGCCAGATGTTCTAATCATTTATATATGATAGTGTAATGTAATAATAAATAATGTAATAGTAGATAAATATTAAAGCTATATCCCAACTGTGTATTATTATTATTATTATTATTATTATTATTATTATTACCTTTCTGACTGTGACGCTGTTCTTGAGAAGAGGTCATGGAGTTCCTCATTCTGAACAGGAAGATTTTCCAGCGGTAGATGATGATGTTTAGTGAGCAGGCATCTGGAAGAGTAAAGAAAAAAAAAACACACACACACACACACACACACACACAGTGTCAGGTGCTAATACATCTATCATTGCTAATCTACAGAAGTGTCTAGACCACCGGCTGTTACACAAACCCTCACACAAAAAAACGGGGCTAGAAAATACAGACTGTAAATAGAAATAAAAACAGGGAGGAATTACAAACCCTAACATAGACACACTAATGTGATGTGAGTGAGAAGATGGTGAGTGTGAAATAAATCTATCAGGAGTCTGGTATCTCTAAACATCTTACTGTATGTACAGAGCTGCTGTAACCATCACATTAATCAATGTGTTAATTAAACACAACGATGTCCTGAACTCAGTATTCAGCAGACTGACAATAGAATAGCACTTGATCCAGCGCAGACTGAGATTTTACATTTTATTTGATGATCTCAGGCTCCTGCAGTTACTCGAGTGAAACTAAATGAAGATTCATTCACCATTTTATCTAGAAAATATTCCTCCTCCAGATAAGTGACTGATTAAGTCACATCTCTTTCCATGTTCTCTGTGTTTATGTTCATGGACTTTGAAGGGATGATACTATAAATTTGCGATGTAATTAATAGGTTAATAAAAAGTTAAATATTTCTTTAGTTAATATTGAACTCTAATGACATCCCAAGGTGTTTCTGAGTGTATTACACCCACAGACATTATTATCATTAAATATAAAATGTAGTTGAAGTTTATTTATTTAACTTTAATAATTTAGTTTTTTTACCTCCCAGTAATTTGGACTGGCAGTTAACAAATTCAGTGGGACAAAGCACATCATGACTTTTCTTCTTCTTCTTCTTCTCTAGGACAGTTGTTTGGTCGGTGGAGGTGGAGGCAGGGGTGGAGGCAGGGGTGGAGGTGAGTTTCTGGCCCACAGGGGGCGCTGTGACACTGAGCTCCCTCTGACTCTCCCAGTATTGCTGGCAGAGATGATAGAGGATCTGAATGAACATGCATTTCTCCGCTGATGATGCAGTGACCCACTGATCAGATCTGTGATCAAACACCAGGTCAAACTCTGGACTGTCCTGAAGAAAAAAAATATTCAAATATAAAATAAGAAAGAAAAAAATAATCTTTGAGATTATTGTACTCAAGTTTCAATATATTTCAATTCTATTCAGTTAATTCTAGAAATAGATTTAAACAAAAGACATTAAAGTAAACGTTCTCACCTTGTCGGGGTCGATGCCGTCTACTCGACGTAGCTGATCCAAACTCCAGTGTGAACGTCTCTCAAATTGAGGAGAAAATTCAAACTGCTTCACTTTGGTGATGAAAACTTGAGTTGGCTTTTTATTTGTCACTGTGGAACATTAACACAGTTAGCAAAACCTTTTAGCATGACATTGTGGTTCACATTATAATGACATTCCCGTAGCTTACAGTAGCTTTAGCCTGAAACTGAGAGGTTTACGTTAGTCATGTGTAAGATTATTGATGATGTTAGCTGTTAGCTGTAAGAGCGATGCTGCATAACACACCTGACAGACACAGAAAGGTGATGTAATCCCCCTTACGCCCTGCTGGGATGAAGGTCAGTCTTCTCCTCCTCTTTCTTACTTCAATCACTGTTAGTAACTTCTCATGGAGTGGAGTGAAAATGTCTCTGCTAATTGCTGACTGGATCGTCATCCTGCACAACCTGCAGCAGGAGAATGAAATAAAAGTATGGCAGATCACAGCTGGATATCTTAATACTGACACACAAGAGTGTCCTGCTCAGGGTTTTACTGATGACTGGACACTCGTTTATTCATTCATTCATTCATTCATTCATTCATTCATTCATTTGTTAATTTGTTCATTTAATCATTCATTCACTACACTGTAAATAAAACTGCACTTTTGTGAATTTTTACTGATCTGTCCTGTATTTTTGAAATACACAGTATATTATTAATTTTACACAAATATACTGTGAATTTATGTGTCTAAGGTAAAATACCACGGAAAGTTTGTATCTGTGAATAACCAGAAAATTTCCATTTTTTAAAAAGTACCTTTTGTTCTTTTCACTGAATATTAAACTATTATAATACATTTTAAATGCATCAGAATTTCACAAATATTTACTTTTTATTTAACAAATGTCAATGATGGGCACCTTTTATTAGTATACCTGTATATATATATATATATATATATATATATATATATATATATATATATATACATATATATATATATATATATTTTTTTTTTTTTTTCAACAAAACGTTGGATAAATGTGATGTAATTATTGTATAATATCTAATCTCACATTCCTCAGGAATCTTGAAATCTATGCAGTTCTATAAACATTAAACAAAATTATATAAATATATAAATATGAAATACAGTTTATATAGGACATGGATGCATTAAAATAAACTGAAAAAACTAAATCTGAAAATGGGAACATTATTTAAACCTTCTGCAAGGTGGCATTGTTCCTATCACAGCAAACAAAAACATCTGGATTAGCAGGAGCTCTGCTGGTGACCTAAACTCAGGTTTGAACAATAAAGCCACAACTACTTGGTACACAGAAACAGGAAATTATTTACAGATGTGGCATTCTAAAAGTTTTGATATTATGGAGGAGAACATGGTGATTAAATATCCAGCAGTGGAGGCAAATTTTTGAAAATTTTTACACGCAGAATATTCTGATATAGTTGTATGAAAAATATCAGCATCTAACTTTGTTGGAGGAAAAACACATCTAAAGGACGGGCACAACGGCACGCTGCAGCTATAAGGCAAGTATACAGAACTCGCAGATTATTTTTATTTTAGAACAAATGTTGGACATTACATACAGTATTGCAGTTTTCTAAGCAAGATCGTTGCAAGAGGTGCAAATGTTTTCTTTTTTGTTCCGTTGGGCAACAGAATTAAATAAATGTTAAGAACAGGATTCAAGTGTGGGTTATTGTAAAGCTAATCTAATCATTGTGTAATTTGTCATGTAAGGTTAAATACATACATTTTAAAAGTGGGCATACTTTTTTATAACAAAGGTCTTTTAAATACACAAAGTTTTTTGTAGAATTGCAGGTAAAAACTCAGAAACCTGGAATATATTGATTAAAAAAATAAATGATTTTGAAATAAAATGATTTAATAAAACAGAACTAATTACAGCACTGTTTTGCTCTTTTAAGGCTCGTTATTTGTATTATAGCAAAGTTTGACCATATTTATAGCCAACTTCACTGTTTTTACATAAGGAAATATTGTTCTTTAAACATTAAAAGATACACAATATCATGTAAAATTAAAGCAAAAAGCATTTTAATAATAGAAGATTGTTGTTATTATACAAGATGTTATTGGCAGTTGGAATATTTTATTGCAATTGTTTTTACAGTGTAGGTGAGGACAGGGATGTAGATGGACCAGTAAGTTTAAGCTTCATCTGCAATCTGAGTTCTTGTTTTGGTTCTTTAAATGCTGCTGCTGACCCGATCTGAATGTTAGTCTCAACCTACAGTCAATGTTTTCCTTCATGAGACTCAATGTTTCAGTAAGCAATCATCTCATCGCCTGGGAATAACTCCAGCTGTGAGGATCTCATCCTGGGTCTGTTCTGGTCATGAAGACTATGTTCTGTGTGAACTCCAGAGCAGGAGAGAAAACACCCTGTCAATAAATTATGGTTAGCTTGACTATATGACTCCAGACCTTTATGGTTTTCACATAAACTCTGTGACACTTCACTCAAGACCATCACTGCTGCCTCACACCTGACCTTCACCTCAGACATGGTGAGTCCATGACATGGCCATAACCTGCTGTATGGACTCTCACCTGCAGACAGCACCATGAGACCTGGAGGAGTCCTGACGACTAAAATCGACTCCTTCTGTCTGACTTCCCCAGAGCTCATCAACGGATTAATAAAATAATTTATAAATTATGTGGTCATTAATCTGACATTAAACATTTACAATATTTACATTGACATTATTTATATTCACATTATTCATTGTTCAGTGTCACCCGAATGAGGATGAGATTTGAAGCGCTATTATTATTTATTTATTATAATTATTTTCCTTAATAATATTCTATTTCTTACTGCCTAGTTTTTATTTTTATTGTATTTTCTCTCTTGTTCAGTAAAATGTAAATGTAAAATAAGATAAAAGAGTTAAATTTCTCCTGCAGAGATGAGAAACTCTATTTTAGAGAATCATTTAAATGAATCGAATCACTTGAATCAAACTTCACACTCTTACAAACATTTACATTACAATATTATTTTAGTGATTAGTCTTATTCTAAATTATATTTATTTGTTATTCATTATTATTATTATTATTATTATTATTATTATTATTATTATTATTATTATATAATGTCACTCGCCTGATGGTTGTTTGTGCTCCTCAGCTTACACACTGACAATTTCCTTTAGTTTATTCGCTTTAAATAAAACACAGCCATCTCTCTCTCTCTCTCTCTCTCTCTCTCTCTCTCTCTCTCTCTCTGCGTGTGTCTGTCACTGCTTGTGTGTCTGTCTGTCAGTCACTGCCTCTCTCTGCGTGTGTCACTGCTTGTGTGTGTGTGTGTGTGTGTGTGTGTGTGTGTGTCACTGTTTCTGTGTTCACTCTGGTCATGTGATCCAAACCGAGTGACTCCTGAATCCTGGACTGTGATTGGTCAGATCCTGATGATTTATCTTCTACAACAGCAGCTTTAATAGAAATGCAGCCTATAAAAGTGTTTTGTTCAAATTTTCCTCTTTTATATTCTTCTAAATACAGATAAGAAGTGACACTTAACCTTAAACATCATTAATGTTTCTAGAAACTAAAGATCTTTGGCTCTGAATATAGAACAAAAAGTGATTTGAGAGACTGAGGTACATTAATGTTTATACAGGAAACTAACACCAGAATACTGACTGCAATAATCGGTCCCAGTCTAACATGGATATAGTGTCACTAATTTTATTGCATTTCTTTTACATATTTAAACATGAAACATATTTTAGATGCACAGTAACATATAACATTTAAAACAAAGTGTAAAATAATATTAAACTGAAATAATGTGATGACTGGCAGTGGAGAAATCCCACATTCACACATTCACACACACACACACACACTCACACACACACTCAGACACACTCACAGACAGAAACACACACACACACTCACAGACACACACACAGAAACACACACATACAGAAACACACACTCAGACACACTCACACACAGAAACACACACACTCACAGACACACACACAGAAACACACACACAGTGATTTGTACAGTATAACATGTATAAAGACCTTTAAATTAATGTAAATAAAAAATCTGTGAAAGACAAACAACTCAATAAAACATTACTGAAAATCAGTGACATCCTTTAAACATCAGAATCATTCTGTTTATTACAGAAATTTTAATTAAAATTTATTAAGAGCAATAAGTCTTTGTGTGTGCAGAAAAATCATGTTAATAAATAATTAGTGGAACACATCATTCACACAATCTGAGTCTTTTTAATGTGAGCTGGACATCAGGGCATGGTAACCCTGGTGACGTCAACATAGTGACGGTGGTGATGAGTTATTTCAGCCAATGAGCAGTGTCCATGACCGAGCACAGCACTGGTACACAACATGTCTGTTATATTTGTCACGTTTTACATTTTGAATAATTAACATTCTCCACAGCTGCAGATCTTCCTGTTGTAAATGAACGTCAGCTCTGTTACAGCTTCACCACTCAGACATAACGATCTCTGATATTATTATATTACAAACCTGCACTAATATTCACATGAATGACCAATCACAGCGCAGCACTGCGGTCAGCCTCAGCCAATAATCTTGTGTCTCTACACACACCACTCACGAGTCCTGATCCCTGATGTCTAACAGAAATGTTCATGTGAGTCTTGTGTGTGTTCATGCCTCATTAGTGTTAGCGCTGATGGATCGTCCACATGTTCTGGACTTACTGTGGGTTTTATAAACATTATTATTTCATTGATTTATTTTATTTCATGACCATGTTGAGAAACTCAGCTGAAAACATAGGACCTGTGTCTCTTCAATGAGGACAAAAGTATTGGCACCCTATTAAGGAGGAGGAACTAATAATTCATAAATCTTTCTAAATCTGGTTTCCTCATGAAAAGACTTTACTGAAAGACTAATGAATAATGGACATCGTTTTCTATCATCTACTAATCCCACTGTGATCAAACATCAGCCATGTTAATGTGAGAGCATACGTACATGTCTGTGTGAGTGTGTCTGTGTGAGAGTGTGTGTCTGAGAGAGTTTGTCTGTCTGTGTGTGTGTGTGTGTGTGTGTGTGTGTGTGTGTGTGTGTTTGTCTGTGAGAGTGTGTGTATGTGTGTGTGTCTGTGAGAGTGTGTCTGTGGGTGTGTGAGATAGAGTGTGTGTGTCTGTGAGAGCGTGTCTGTAGGTGTGTGTGTGAGAGTGTGTGTGTGTGTGTGTGTGTGAGTGTGTGTGTTTGTCTGCGAGTGTGTGTGTGAGAGTGTGTGTGTGAGAGAGAGAGTGTGTGTCTGTGAGAGTGTGTCTGTGTGTGTGTTTGTGAGTGTGTGTGTGTGTTTGAGTGAGTGTGTGTGTCTGTGTGTGTGTGTGTGCGTGTGTGTGTGTTATGACTCAGTGATGTCCTCCCCTTCTCCGTGTGTCGTTTCCTCTCTGTACATGAACATCAGCAGAAACAGAGCTACGTCGTACGAACACCAGTAGCCTGTGTGTGATGTCACCGCTGACCAATAACGGCTCTCCACAAGCCCCTCCCTCAGCTCAAAGTCAATACGCAGATCCAGCTCCACTACACACACACACACACACACACACACACACACACACACACAAACAAATACCTCTTTAAAAAACATTTTTAAAATAGTTATTTTATTACAGTTATAAAAACGTGATATTTAATCATTTATTATCTACACCATCTGTACTCTGTGTTAAATATTATATTTATACATTTAAAATGTAACAGTTTACTTATTAGTATTAATATTAATCTCCTAAACTTTGAGCTCAGTAAAACTTACTCTAAATTAATTAAGAAAGGAGATATATAACAGTTAAATAAATATAAATGTAAATAAATACATTTATAATATAGTATATATATAATATATAATATAGTAAAGTGATTTTTCTGTAATACAGTTGTATATATATTCATGTCATTAATATTCATGTTAACATACAGAGTGTAGAGCTGTCCATGACGGTTGACGTGGACTGGGACATGCCATTCTCTCTCTCAGTCTTCTCCTCTATCTTGTCCTCTGTTTCTATAAGCCCACCTTCTTCTCCGAGAGCCCCGCCCTCTGTCTCATACGGCCCCACCTCTGAGTTGATTGGCTCTTCTTCAGCTCCACCCATTTGTCCACTCGAACGGGAGAAACGAGAAAACAGGATTCCACCAATACCTTTACCGATGCTCGCCGCTCCTGACACGCACACATAAAACACACACACACACACACACATAAAACACACACACACAAAACACACACAAAAATTAAGGTGTTACGTGATCAATATCATATTATTATATTATTGCAAGATAATACAATACAATAAAAAAATTGTGTGTGTGTGTGTTACCCATGATGCTAGCTCTCCCCAGGTTGGTTATGGACTCTCCCACTCTGCGCTGTTGTGGGGGTGATGTACAGGGACTCGGTGTCTTTTCACCTTCTGACAAAGGCACACACTCCTTGAGAGGTGTCAGAAACACTGGCCGCATCTCATCGTATGGTGTGGGGCTGCTGGTGTTGTACCTGTCTCACACACACACACACACACACACACACACACACACACACACATACACACACATACACACACACACACACTTTTGTTAGTAAACCAGTAAAGCTGCAAATATGCTCCAGTTTTCCTCGGGGTAGTTGTGAACTCAGCTACATCCTGGTGTCGTCTGTGTATCTTATCTAATCTCCCACCACTAGAGGGTAGAGCTGAGCACAAACATCCCTGACCAGCACTGGAATATCCTCCCTGATTACTTCATCTGATTTTGTACAACACAAACACAGAGATGTTGGAGCTGATCTTATTCTTTATCCTGAAACAGTGTCAGTAATAAATACTGAAAATCTTTCCTTAGCACTGACATGACATCATAAGATACACCAGTGCCCCCAGCTGTTTATGTAGGAATTGGTTTAAGTTGAATCCTTTAAGAAAGAATTAATTAAATAATGAACTCAATTACAGGGTCTTTAGCTTCTGAGGGTGTTTATTTATTTATTTTTTAATATAAAATAAAGCTGCTGCTGGAAGTGTGTGGGAAGTTCTAGAACATTTCTCATTTATTTTAATTTATTTCTCTACTAAAAAGTCAGAAACACTTTTATATAAATGTCTAATACCTTCAGTTCCATACATTTAGAGATTTTAAGGCTTCAGCTGATAAATGAAGCGATTTGCATTGACTCCGCTCCAAAAGTACATGATTAAAGTTGTTTAGCTGATGTAAAGAAGTAGTGGTACCTTGAGCAGCTTGTTCAGTCTGAGAAATCAGAGTACATGTAGATTTGTTATTCTGTTTTGTGTAGTGTGTTGATGGTGCAGTGGCAGTGTGTTTGTTGTGTGCTTGTTGTGAGCTTGTTGTGTTTTGTGGAACTTGTGTGACCTTGTCATGCTCTCGGTGATGAACAGTGTGTTGTGTGTCCACTGTCATTACCAGTGTATCTGCACAGGAGCGATGTTACTGTAGTGTTTCTGGATCAGAGGCTCCAGTCTGTATGCCTGAAACACAACAACAACACAAAAAACAAATAAACCAACAACCACAAGCAGTCTTTACTGGTGTCAGTGGTGCTTTAATAGATGTCACACGATCAGTTTGTTACAGAAAAATGGATGTTAACAGACAGGTTTGTTCATTGTTTCATGGTTTTTATAAGCAAAGGTGGAATTTTATTCTGCCCCGACTGCACCTACACCCCACAGTCAGGATCCTACTCATTTGTTATCACATTTCTCAAATGTAGGAGCAGAAGAGATTTAACATCTCATCCGGTCTTGTAAGCCCATTGGATCCAGACCATCTCACAACACCTTTTGCCCTTCCTCACCACAATCATCAATGGATCCTTAACATCTGGTCATGTACCAGCTACCTTCAAGAGAACAAGAGTTATTCCCATCCTGAAGAAAACTACTCTGGATCCATCAGACATCAGTAATTACAAACTGGTATCACCTTTCTCTTTAATTAACTGTCTGTCTATTTCTCAGAGAACAATCTCCAAGATCCAAACAGTCTGACTTTAAAGCAGCACATTCAACAGAGACTGTCCTTTTGGACGTCTTTTGAAGCTTCATCTGTCCTTATCCTCCTCAACCTTTCAGCAGCGTTTGATACGGTCAACCACAAGACTATCTTGTCCACCCTCAGGAGTCTTGGTATTTGCAGATCAGCGTGAGAATGATCATGGAAGGTCTCTTATATCAGGTAACATGGAGGGGAGAGACATCTGCTCCACACAGACTCTCCACTGGTGTCCCACAGGGCTCAGTACTTGGTCCTCTTCATTTCTCCCTGTATACTCACTCTCTTGGTGAAGTTATTTTCTCACACAGGTTTACACAGGCTATGCTGATGATACACAACTTATCTTCTCTTTCCCACACTCAGATACCAAAGCTTCTGATCGGATCTCAGCATGTCTGGAAGAAATATCATCATGGATGACTGCTCATCAGTTAAAGCTCAATCCTAGCAAAACTGAACTGCTGATCATCAGGTGATTCATCCCCAGGTCATGACCTTGCTATATCCCTGCATAACGATCTGATCTCCCCTTCAGCCACAGCTCACAACCTTGGGGTAACCATGGATGCTCATCTGTTCTTTTCCTCGCATGTTGTTAATGTGACTCGCTCATGTCGGTTCCTTCTCTACATCATTAGAAGGATTCTGTCATTTTTCCAAACACAGGCTGCTCAGGTACTTGTTCAGTCTCTTGTCATCTCAACACTGGACTACTGCAGCTCTTTCTATCAGGTCTACATATGAACACAATTCATCCTCTGTAAATGACCCATAATAAAGCTGCAAGACACCTCGCACCCTCAGATCTACAGCACTGCTACACTGGTCCCTCCATCTATCAGAGTAAGAGGGAGGTATTCAAAAAAACTCTTTTCTGTTCTGCACCAAGGTGGTGGAATGAACGTCCCTTAGAGGTCCGGACAGCTGAGTCATTGGATATCTTTAAACGACGGTTGAAGACCTACTTATTCATGAAACACTTGAACTAGAACTGTGTGTATTTAAAAAAAATGTATTAGACTCAATGGTACCTTAAGTGTGTAATCTAGTGAAGGAGAGTTAATGTATTAATGATTTCAATGAATACACATTTTTACGTCGCTCTAGATAATAGAGTCTGTCAAATGCTGTAAATGAAAATAGAAATGTAAATGATTTTGGTGATGATGATGGTGGTGGTGATGATGATGATGTTGTTGATGTTGGTGAAGGTTTATTAAGATGTTTTTCTCACCACTGGGTCTGTGGGGTGGAAGATGTTGAAGAGTCTGTTACAGCTGGAGCGCGGCAGGATGTGATCCTGAGTCCTGCAGGAACCAGGACGAACTCCACGCAGAGCCAAGAACACAGCAAGCGGAGAACCCATGCAGAAAAAGTTCTCCACCTCACACACACACACACACACACACACAAACAGACTTTCATATCAGCATTTCATTTGAGTTCTTTATAGTAGCCCAAAGCTAATACTGGTTATAATCTTAATGAGATAAAATAAGTAATTTACACAGAGACAAATATATATATTATTTATAGGAGCATGAATTACTGTAGCAGACTTTAAATTGTGACTTTTACCTGTTAGCATTGAGCTAGAAAATCACACAAAGGATTAAATTACAGATCATAATATTTTTACATCTTTACCTTGAATTTTAATGCCGGAGAATTCCTCGAGGATTTCAGGCTCTGAAACTGATCCTCCAAATCCCTCAACCTGAAAAAGTCAATAAAGACTTTTATAACAAAAGAATAACAATATTTTAAAGACTGAAATAATCAAAACTTTGAGGATCAGTAGAATGATCACTGTTAAAAACATTAAACATATGTCATACAAACTAAGAAATTAAAACAGAAAATAGAACGTTTCCATTAAAGATAAACAGAAACAATGTTAAATAATTACAAACACCTGAAACATTTCTAGATAAAATCTTTACACAACATTAGCACTGAGTTCTGGACTCCACTGACTGATGTGTGTGTGTGTGTGTGTGTGTGTGTGTGTGTGTGTGTGTGTGTGTGTGTGTGTGTGTGTGTGATGTGATGTAGTCTCCAGTGTCAGTGGCGTGTCCCAATTAGGTGAACATCTGGAACATCTCGCACCACTGTGTCACTTAGAACTTTACTGTAACACACAGTTTAAGTGTGTAATGTACTTGTTTTGGTAGTTACACTGTCACTGGATCACAGGAATGCTCTCTTAATCAGTAGCTTTCATTTTTAGCTAGAATTCCCAGTTGCCTAGCAACAGCATTCTCCTGACTTTAACCAGATGAACAGTGCACCTCATGCGTGTGAGTTGAAGCTCCTCCACCAGTTTCTGTTCATGGCTGCTGCGCCAGGAAGGGTCCGTCTCCATGGCGACTGGTGCTTCCTGATGATGCGAGCGGACGGGGTCCCAGCCAGTGATGATGTCATACGTGATGACGCATCCGAGCGAGTGGGAAACGATAGACACTCTGCCCTTCTCCTCGAACTCGGGATTACGGGAACAGAAGAGTGTGTAGAGTCGATTCAGCTCTGAGGTCAGACCTCGAGTAATCTACACTCACACACACACACACACACAGAAGGTTAGAATGAGAGAGAGAGAGGGTGTGTGTGTGTGTGTGTGTGTGCGATATCTGACCTCATCCCTGTACAGGGGACTGGTGTAGTACATGATGTCCATAGCGCTGCTGTTCAACATGTCTCTCAGTCCTCGCACTTTATCAGGTGTGATCGTGTCCACTGTGTCTACAACATTATTATTATTATTATTATTATTATTATTATTATTATTGGTATAAAAATTAAAAAGTATATACAGAAAGTAGTGTCCTGAACTTCCTGTTTAAGCCCCACCCCTGACCTCTCCACTGTGCTGATGATGTAATGCAGATATCACGATCAATAACATTACAAATTGTTTGAGATATTGTGTATATTTTTATGTTTTTATAGTTTAGTCATTGAATCTTGTGCTGACTGAAAGGAGACAATTTGATGTTACACATTTATACTTAATATTTTTATTTGAAATACAATGCTTGATACAGTGATACCTCGAGATACGAGTTTAATTCGTTCCGTGACCTTGCTCATATCTCAAATTGATCGTATCTCAAAACAATTTTCCCCGTTTAAATGAATTGAAATCCCATTAATCTGTTCTAGCTCGCAAATTTACACTCCAGTTGTTTTGTTTATGTGTTTTGAATATGAAACATGTACAGTACCTGTATTTATAAATGACAAATATTGTATAAAACATACAGTAATAAAAGAGAATGTTAAAAAAATAAACTGGTTTTATACTTTACGGAAGATGCGCACGGAGGTTGAGGGAGGAGTAAACAGGCGGAGGAGTTAGGAGGAATTACACTTTCACTTTCGTTCACTTACTCGCTACTTTACACTCTTAATGCTAGTTTACACTTAAATGGAACTTAAATCAAGCATTGCGTGAGTTCTGGCAGGCCACGTCATCAAGCGTGCATCAGCTGTTATCAGCTGTCCACGACACGCACCAATCCTGTTACGACATCCATATTACCCGACCATTTAAATTCCCATTCATAGAGCCACCCTAGCGCTTCGCTGCTGCCGTGATCTAAATAAACTCCCTCCTCCAACCCCGACTCCACCATGCCGGAACCTGTGTTCGTTGTACCAGTTTACGTCATAAATCTCCACATATTTTCTCTCTCTCTCTCTAATTATTTAATTATTTATTTATCCATTCATTCATTACTTTCCAAAAACGCGTAAGCGAGCATATCTAATACTATACATGATTAGTGGTTCTGTTATACGGGGGGTTTATTCTATTTTCTATTCGCTGCTCTCCGCGCTCTGACCACGCATGCGCACGGACGGGCGCGTGGATTCTTGTCCAGAACAGAACCATACCGCCAACACTAACTGTATGCATATCATCTAATAAATTCTCTTTTGACAAAGTGGTCCTGACAGAACTGAAATTCTCTTAACTGAACTTAATTGCTACAATTTCTGTTTTCTTTACATTAATTTTGCTTATTTTTCTTCATCGCTTTTCTCTTCACTTGTTTTTGCCTTTTTTGTCACGCTTTCCTCACTAACATCCGGTCGTTTTAATAAAAACCTGTCCGGTCGGCATATCAGATGCGGTGTAGTCGCACAAGTTAAAGTTTTTTAACGGATCCAACGCACAAAACGGATCCGTAGATGGTCGGCACCTCACGCAGCCCCTTTGCGACTGTCCATAGGAAATGAATGACTTCCTGTTTATCGGCCGTCGTTTGTCGTGTGCAGTGGAAAGGCGGCCTTAACCGAGTGAGACGCGGGAAGCTGAGGCGGGGGAAACAGAGCACACGTGGTTGTTGGGGATCTTTGTTTCAGCGGCGGCGGCTCGGATGCTCGTATCTCAAAAATTTGCTCGTATCTCAAGCCAAAAATTTGGTCGAATCACTGCTCGTATCTCAAAAAATTCGTATGTCAAAGCACTCGTATCTCGAGGCATCACTGTATTTGGAATTTATTTATTAAAACCTTAGGTTAAGGAATGAAGCGATAATCTTTCTCACCTCCATCCAGAGAGAGTTTCGATCTCCACTCCACAGGCAGAAACTCCACGTGCTCTGTCGTTCTGTCAGAAAAATGTTTCTCTGCCATTTTTCTCGCAGCATCACGCATCCTGAATACACACACAAGTAACAATAAAAATGTTACGTACTTACACAAATGCAAACTCGTTTATTATTGTTTAAACACAAACACTCGTCTTAATACTACGAAAGTGTTGTGTTTCACTCTCACAGGATTATAACCACAAAGGTTATATTGTACGTAAACCACACCCTTAATTATATGTTTACATATTCATGACATCTGGCAGTATTTGATCATAATGAACTAGGTGTGGGTGGGGATTGTTAGTGGGTGGAGCTTACATGCTAGTGTTCCTGATGATCCTCCCCTGGTCCATTTTCTGACCAATCCCATGCACCACAAACACAATGTGGGTGGCAGCAGGGGGCGTGTCTTCCAGAGCCGCCTCCTCCACGTAACCACGATGAAGACGTGTCCCACTACTGGAGGCTAATCTCACACACACACACACACACAAATTACTAAATTATAAAAATTTAGACTAGGAGTTGGGATTAGATTTACTAAGTATAGTTTAAGATTATTGTTAGTGAAGAAGAAGGAGGAGGAGAAGGAGGAGGAGGAGGAGGAGGGGGAGGAAGATGAGAAGGAGGAGGAGGAGGAGGAGGAGAAAGATAAGGAGAAGGAGGAGAAGGAGGAGGAGGAGGAGGAGAAAGATAAGGCAAAGGAGGAGGAGGAGGAGGAGGAGGAGGAGAAGGTTACTGACTGACCCTTGGAGAAGCCGAGTTTCTGTGTAACGGTGCGAGCGATTTTGGACGTTGTGGCATCACTGTACAGATAAACTTCATCCACACTGTGCCAGTCTACATGACTACGACTCAACTTCACACTGTGCACCACTGACACACACACACACATCACACATATACACACACCATCATCATCATTATTATTATTATTATTATTATTATTACTGTGATCTCACCCTCCTTGCTCTCTGGTGCTGTGTTCACTCTCTCTGTTTCGAGAGAATCTTCTATTCGATGTCCTCTAAATTTGGTTAAATGTTCCTGCTCTATCAGGTCTCCGTCCTCCTCATCCAGCGGCAGCCATGTCCCATCTGTAAACCACTGAGCTCTCATCACAGGGATACGCTCCTGCTCTGAACACACACACACACACACACATACACACACCCCTGCTGTAAGACATACCCCTGCTATAAAACACACCCCTGCTATGAGTCACACCCCTGCTATAGGACACACCCCTGCTATAAGACACACCCCTGCCATAAGACACACCCCTGCTGTAAGACATGTACAGGTACACATCCCTGCTATGAGACACACCCCTGCTATAAGACACACCCCTGCTATAAGACACACCCCTTCTACAAGACACACCCCTTCTACAAGACACACCCCTGCTATAAGACACACCCCTTCTATAAGACACACCCCTTCTATAAGACACACCCCAGCTGTGGGACACACCCCTACTAAAAGAAACGCCCCTGATATAAGACACACCCCTGCTATGAGACACACCCCTGCTATCAACTGTCTCCAATCTTCACCTATATCTTCAAGAGATCACTGGAGCTGTGTGACGTCCCCTCCAACTTTAAACTCTCCACAATCATCCCGGTCCCCAAGAAACCCTCCATCACTGGACTGAATGACTACAGGCCTGTCGCTCTGACATCTGTTGTCATGAAGACCTTTGAACAGCTGGTTTTGGCCCACCTAAAGTCTGTCACAGAACAGATGCTGGATCCCCTACAGTCTGCCTACCATGCAAGCAGATCAGTGGACAACGCAGTCAACATTGGATTGCACTACATTCTGCAACACCTGGACTGCCCAGGGACATACGCTCGGATTCTGTTTGTCGACTTCAGTTTTACTTTTAATACTATAATTCCGGAAATTCTCCACTCCAAACTCCTAAAGCTCACTATACCCCCTTCATCTGTCAGTGGATCACCAGCTTCCTGACAGACAGGAAACAACAGGTGAGACTGGGAGGTGTCACCTCCAGCATTCAGACAATCAGCACTAGTGCTCCTCTGGGATGTGTCCTCTCCCCACTGCTATTCTCCCTCTACACTAATGACTGCACTTCAAGTGACCAAACTGTTAAACTCCTATAATCTGCAGATGATACTATGCTCATCGGTCTCATCCAAGACCCTCAAAACTGTGGAGATGTTAGTGGACTTTCACCATAATGGACAAAACCCCCCAACACTACTCCCCCTCACAATATCCAACAGCCCGGTGTCATCTGTGGAGGCCTTCAAGTTTCTGTGCACTACCATTTCCCAAGACCTGAAATGGGAGTGTAACATACTGTAAACTCCATCATCAAAAAGGCCCAGCAGAGGATGTACTTTCTACATCAATTAAGGAAGTTTGGTCTGCCACAGGAGCTATTGATGCTGTTCTACACTGCAGTCATTGAATCTGTCCTGTTCACATCATCACCATCTGGTTTGGGGCAGCAACTAAACAGGACAGGAACAGACTGCAATGCACAGTAAAAACAGTATAAATAATAACTGGTGCCCCCTGCCCAACCCCCAGGACTTGTACGACACAAGAACCAGAAACCGGGCAGAAAAAAATCACCACTGACCCCTCACAGCCTGGACACAACCTCTTTCAGCTCCTCCCTTCTCTCAGGCGCTACAGAGCTTTGTTTACTAAAACTGCCAGACACAGGAACACTTTCTTTCCCCAGACAATCACCCTGATTAACAACTCACCATAATTATATTTACTGCTTCATATCTATAAGTGCTGCATTATCAGGACTGTCATCATCACATCATCTGTATATATTACACACTACTGCTGCTGTATATTGTACAAATATTACACACACTACTGCTGCTGTATATTGTACAAAAGCATAATATTACACAATACTGTTATTTACACTCTCACACTTTATGTACATAACTGACCTGTCATATATTCTTTATTCATATTTAATACTCATAATGTCTATATTGTTTCTCATCGTCTGTATTGTCTTGTATAGTTTGTATAGTATAGTGTTATTTATGTCTGTACTTTTGAGAGTCACAAACAGCTGGAGCCAAATTCCATGTGTGTGTCAACAACACACTTGGCCAATAAATCTATTTCTGATTCTGATTCTGATTCTGTCCAGCCCTACAGATGTATGTCCCTGTAACTTCTTTCTTGTCCTTTAGAGGGTAGTTCAGCATCCCTGACTTTTTTAAAAGCTTGATTAAATGATGTACTCACGGTTCCAGTAGACCGGATAACACTCCTTCTCCCTCACGTCCACCTCGTACAGTCCTCCGCGCACACACACCGCCTCCACACCCGCGTCGTCACACACACACTCACACACACTGTCCTCTGGCTCAAACACGCCCTCACGCGCATCCCTCAGCGCGCATAGTGGTCGGTAAGCCAGCTCGATCTTTAGAGAGTCGTGTCCCACAAAAGGCTTCCAGTTCCTTTTGTCCTCTCTGTAGAACCAGCGCACTTCCTGCGCCTCAAGTTCCGTCACCTCTCCGGACCGGCTGCGGGTGCTGGGGCGCGTCCTCGCCGCCGGTACTTCGCCGTCCGTGTAGTTCGGGTCCAGATAGTCCGAGTCCGAGAAGGCAGCATCCTCAGCGAGGCCCAACAACATGCCGCGTGTGTCCATCATGTCCCCGTGTGTGTGCATCATGTCCCCGTGTGTGTCCATCATGTCCGCGCGCGCATCACTTACCGCCCAGTCCGAGGCATGGAAATGACTCTCCGGTGCTCCTGTAAAATCGCTCATGTGTGCAGTTTTAAGACCGAAAGCTGCAAAGCCTCAGTTCAACCTTCACACACACACACACACACACACACACACACACACACACAAAGATTTATTAGATTTATTAATCACCGCCGCATCTCGCTGCGCTTAAATTAAAGCCTTTACATCTCTTTACTCTGTCGGTTCTTCTGCACGCGCCTCTGAATGCGTTTCATTCTGCAGCTCTAACATTAACGCATCGACTGCGTACATCCATATCCGCACACTGTGTGTGTATGATCGACTGCGCACATCCATATCCGCACACTGTGTGTGTGTGTGTGTGTGTGTGTGTGTGTGCGCGCGCGTCTACTACATACTCTCCGGTAATAGGAGTTGGGAAAGAGGGAGCGAGAAGGTTGTAGTGTTTCTAATGTGGGATCGAAGACACCTGCTGGTGACTGAACGAACTGCACTGCCACACCTGTACATTGTACAAATGAAACGGAATGTTAATGAGTGCAGAAGGTCTAGGGAGAGTGCAGACATGTGAAGTCACATTTGAAGAAAACATTGTGGATTTTTCCTAAAGAGGTTGAAGATGGTTTCATTAACAGACATTCATTTAGTTCTTTTTATATATTTTAATTCTAATACGGTTACACAATATTCTTTGGTTTTATGTTGGTCTGAGTTTAAAGTTTTATAGGTAACTGTTTTAATAATTATAGGTAATTGCTATTTTATTTCTTGTACCATTCTGCACAGGTTGTTTGAAAGGTTCATTTGGTGTGATAATCAATGCTGATTTGCAATTTTAAAAAATGAATGCTCTGTATATATTTATATTTTTATTGCTCGGGCAAACGATTAATTTTAATAATAATAATAATAAATATAGCTGCAAGCAGCGATACCGGGGTCAAGCCGATCAGATGTGCTCAGAAACTGCCATTGACTTCAGTGGCGGAAGAGGAAGAATAATAAGAAGAAAGAAGAAAGAAGGAAGAAGAAGAAGAAGAAGAAGAAGAAGAAGAAGAAGAAGAAAACTAACGATAACAATAGGTGTCTACGCCATGTGTGTGTGTGTGTGTGAGTGTGAGTGTGTGTGTGAGTGTGTCTGTGTGAGTGTGTGTGTGTGTGAGTGTGTGTGTCTGTGTGTCTGTGTGTGTGTGTGTGTGTGAGTGTGTCTGTGTGAGTGTCTGTGTGTGTGAGTGTGTGAGTGTCTGTGTGTGTCTGTGCGTGTGTGAGAGGGTGTGTGTGTCTGTGTGTGTCTCTGTGTGTGTGCGAGTGAGTATGTGAGTGTGCGAGTGTGAGTAATCGTGCAAGTGTGAGTGAGTGTGTGTAAGTGTGTGTGTTCCTCGTCTGTGTGAGTGTGTGTCTGTGTGAGTGTGAGTGTCTGTGTGTGTCTGTGTGTGTGTGTGTGTGAGTGTCTGTGTGTGTCTGTGTGTGTGTGAGTGTGTGTGAGTGTCTGTGTGTGTCTGTGTCTCTGTGTGAGTGTGAGTGCGTGTGTGTGTCTGTGTGAGTGTGTGAGTGTCTGTGTGTCTGTGTGTGTGTGTGAGAGTGTGTGTGTGAGTATGTGAGTGTGCGAGTGTGAGTAAGTGTGCGAGTGTGAGTGTGTGTGTGTAAATGTGTGTGTGTGTGTGTGTGTGTGTGTGTGTGTGTGTTCCTCATAAAGACCTTTCTTATTCTGATTCTGATTTTGCAAGAATTTTGCCTAAACATACTTGGCAATAAAGACCTTTCTGATTCTGATTCTGATTCTGATGTTGCAAGAATTTTGCCTCTAGGCCTTACGATTCAGCACAAAATTGGGTTTTTGGACTGTTGGTGGTGCTAGAGGGTTTGAGCTAGAGGGCTACAGCAACTTCTAAGACTGGCCTCTACATGTGTGCCAAATTTCATAACTTTCCTACGTACGGTTCTATGGGCTGCCATTGACTTCAATGGCAGAAGAGGAAGAAGAAGAAGAAGAAGAAGAAGAAGAAGAAGAAGAAGAAGAAGAAGAAAACTAACGATAACAATAGGTGTCTACGCCCCTTCGGGGCTTGACCCCTAATAATGCTAATAATAATAATAATAATAATAATAATAATAATAACAATAATAATAATAATAATTAAAGCTGCAAGCAGCATTTCCCGGGTTCAAGCGTTTAAGGCCTTTAGGGAGTTTAAGGCCTTAAAGGATTTTCACATACACAAAGTGACCCACAAGTTACAGAGGGTGCCACAATATATGTCATGTCATGCTACATATGGCATGCTACAGAGGGTGCCACAATATATGTCATGTGAAGTACTCACCTGTCCAGTTTTCCCTAAAATAAACAAAGTCATATCCATAAAGCGAAGAAACACAAGCACCCAGATGCAGAACGAGTGACCCGCAAGTCATTTCCTGAAGAAAATGTGAATGTGCTTGCACGTGGCAAATTCCCCTCATCGTGCAGAGTTTTGATATGTCACATGTCCATGTTGTGCTAACTGTTTTGATTTCGCTCATTTTGGGGGCGGGGCTACACGTGACGTCAGTTCCCCTCATCGTGCTGAGTGTTTTGATATGTAATATGTCCATGTTGTGCTAACTTTTGGATTTCGCTAATTCTGGGGCGGGGCTACACGTGACGTCATCAGAATACCCGCGAGAATCAGAATCTTTCTCAGAATCAGAATCTTTGCCTTACAAGTCAGCACAAAATTGGGTTTTTGGACTGTTGGTGGCGCTAGAGGGCTTTTTTTTAAAGGGGATGTTTTTAGTGATTTTTCTGTTATAGCGCCACCAATCGCCGCGGTTTTTAAACTGTGACCTCAGTGTGACCTCTTTCACATGTGTCCCAAGTTTGGTGTTGATAGCTCATTTGGTTCTTGAGTTATTGCCATTTTAGCAAAAGTTGGCTCCACCAGTGTTCGAACATTTGGGGGCCCCTTAGTGACGATGAATCAAAATTTTAACTTTTTTCAATAATTATTGACATTGAGACTCCAGAGAATATTAATGCACTGGATTGGTCTCGATCAGGCAAAAAACCTAGGACTAGTTCGTAAAAGTAGGTTTTTCACCTTATTAAGAATAATTAATGAACAATTTGATTGACAGCATTGGTCCAAGAGGCAAAGTTGTTCAGTATGTGGAGACCTATCAAATTCTATCAATATTGTGTGTATTTATAAAGCACTACGTGATTACAGTGGCGTAAAACTCTTTAGCGCCAACTAGTGGCCGATTTCTTTCAAATTTCTTACAGACCTCTAGGACCACGTGTCGAACATGCCCAACGAGTTTCATTCCGATAGGCCTCCATTAACCTTGTCTAATTGGTGCTCAAACTTCATTGGCCGATGGCAGCCATGTTTTTTGAGACACGCCAACGTCCTTACATAGACTCAAGGCACCTTGGACAAAGACACTGCACACCACGTTTGAAGTCAATCGGACCAACACTCGCATAGTTAGAGCTGTTTTTAGTGATTTTCCTGTCATAGCACCACCAAGTGGCCAATCGCAGCGGCTTTTGACCTGTGACCTCAGTTCGACCTCGTTCACATATGTTTGGTGTTTGGTGTTGATAGCTCATTTAAATCTTGAGTTATTGCCATTTTAGTAAAACTGGCTCCTCACAGTCCAAACGTTTTGGGGCCACTTAAGGACCCTGAATCAAAATTTCAACTTTTTTCGATAATTATTGACATTGAGACTCCAGAGAATATTAATGCACTGGATTGGTCTCGATCAGGCGAAAAACCTATGACTAGTTCGCAAAAGTAGGTTTTTCACCTGATCAAGAATAATTAATGAACAATTTGATTGACAGCATTGGTCCAAAGGCAAAGGCAAAGTTGTTCAGTATTTGGAGACCTATCAAATGATATAAAGCAAAAACGCGTTGGCACAAACGCGTTGAGGGGCGCTGAGGCGCCCCCTATTGGCCGATTTCGCTGAGTCCTTGGGCCTGAGTAACTGTGACCAGTACTACCATCTGACCAAGTTTGAGCTCTCTAGGCCTTACGGTTTGGGCTGCACGATCGTTTGTAGGGCGGAATAATAATAATAATAATAATAATAATAATAATAATAATAATAATAATAATAATAAAAATCCTACCAAAAACAATAGGTTTCCAGCGCTTCGCGCTTGAACCCCTAATAATAAAAATCCTACCGAATACAATAGGTTTCCAGCGCTTCACGCTTGAACCCCTAATAAATATAGCTGCAAGCAGCAATACCGGGGTCAAGCCGATCAGATGCGCTCAGAACATGTCGCTGATGAACCATACCAAGTTTCGTAGCTATATGGCATTGTATTGGTAAAATACTGAACTTGACGTGAAAATTCAAAATGTGTGTGTGTGTGAGTATGTGTGTGAGTATGTGAGTGTGCGAGTGAGTATGTGAGTGTGCGAGTGTGGAAACTTGGTATGTTTCATCAGCGACATGTTCTGAGCGCATCTGATCGGCTTGACCCCGTGTGTGTGTGAGTGTGTGTGTGTCTCTGTGTGTCTGTGTGTGAGTGTGTGTGTGAGTGTCTGTGTGTGTCTGTGTGTCTGTGTGTGAGAGTGTGTGTGTGTGAGTATGTGAGTGTGCGAGTGTGAGTAAGTGTGTGTGTGTAAATGTGTGTGTAAGTGTGTGTGTGTTCCTCATAAAGACCTTTCTGATTCTGGTTCTGATTCTGATTTTGCAAGAATTTTGCCTAAACATACTTGGCAATAAAGACCTTTGTGATTCTGATTCTGATTCTGATGTTGCAAGAATTTTTTTTTGTGTGTGTGTGTGTGTCTGTGTGTGTCTGTGTGTGTGTGAGAGGGTGTGTGAGTGTTTGTCTGTGTGTGTGTGAGAGTGTGTGTGTGTGTGAGTATGTGAGTGTGCGAGTGTATGTTTTCGATTGTGAGTAAGTGTGTGTGTAAATGTGTGTGTAAATGTGTATGTAAGTGTGTGTGTGTCCCTCATAAAGACCTTTGTGATTCTGATTCTGATTCTGATGTTGCAAGAATTTTGCCTCTAGGCCTTACGATTCAGCACAAAATTGAGTTTTTTGGACTGTTGGTGGCGCTAGACGGTTTGAGCTAGACACACCAAAGTTGCTACAGTAACTTCTAAGACTGGCCTCTACATGTGTGCCAAATTTCATAACTTTCCTACGTACGGTTCTATGGGCTGCCATTGACTTCAATGACGGACGGAAGAATAATAATAATAATTAAAGCTGCAAGCAGCATTTCCAGGGTTCAAGCGTTTAAGGCCTTTGGATTGACATGACAATATATGTCATGTCATGCTACATATGTCATGCTACAGAGGGTGCCACAACATATGTCATGTGAAGTACTCACCCGTCCAGTTTTCCCTAAAATAAACAAAGTCATATCCATTAGAGATGAGCCGGATACTCAGCTGAAACGAGTATCCGGTACGGATAAAGCACTTCTGCCAGGTACAAATATTATACGAGTAATACGAGTCAATATCTGTGCTCGGATTGTATGAAAATCATCATTGGCTAGCTGATTGTGTCAGCGTTCTGTAATAGGCTAGTCACAGCGCCCCTCCCCTACAGTGATAGGCTAGTCACAGCGCCCCTCCCCTACAGTGATAGGCTAGTCACAGCGCCCCTCCCCTACACACATACAGATGTATTGTGTTGCTGTGTCTCGCTCTGCTCACTCACAGTCACACACAGAACAGCTCTCTGTCTCTCCCTCAGTCACTCGGGTTCGTGGGTCTTTTCCGTTAACGTTTAGGGTTTCTTCAGCTTTTTACTTCGGGTTGTAACGTTAATAATACGTACTTACTAACCAGTAGAGTTCTGGTAAACGTGGGTTCGTTCAGACGTGGTGCTTGCTTGGTAGAATGCGACTCGCATTGCGTCCCTGCCTGTCGGAGATTTTTTTTCTTTTTTAAACCTTCAGCTGTCTCTAACCAGTAACCAGACACTGTGTGTCTGACACGTTTTTGCTGTATTTCATAAAAACATAAAGGTAGTAAGCTAGTGTTATAAATATTACAAATTAATTATTACCGGTTAAAGCCACGCCCATTTCAAGACAAGCCCCACCCACTCCGAGTCAGAACCAGAATCAGAATCTTTGCCTTACAAGTCAGCGCAAAATTGGGTTTTTGGACTATTGGGGGCGCTAGAGGCCTTTTTTTTTTTAAATGACTGTTTTTTAGTGATTTTTCCGTTATAGCACCACCAAGTGGACAATCGCCGCGGTTTTTGAACTGTGACCTCAGTTTGACCTCTTTCACATGTATCCCAAGTTTGGTGTTGATAGCTCATTTAGTTCTTGAGTTATTGACATTTTAGTAAAACTGGCTCCTCACAGTCCAAACGTTTTGGGGCCCCTTAAGGACCCTGAATCAAAATTTTGAATTTTTTTCGAAAATTATTGTCAGTGAGACTCCAGAGAATATTACTGCACTGTATTGGTCTTGATCAGGCGAAAAACCTAGGACTAGTTAGCAAAAGTAGCTCTCTAGGCCTTACGGTTTGGGCTGCACGATCGTTTCTAGGGCAGAATAATAATAATAATAATAATAATAATAATAATAATAATAATAATAATAATAATAAAAATCCTAACAAAAACAATAGGTTTCCAGCGCTTCGCGCTTGAACCCTAATAATAATAATAATAATAAAAATCCTAACAAAAACAATAGGTTTCCAGCGCTTCACGCTTGAACCCTAATAATAAAAATTCTAACAAAAACAATAGGTTTCCAGCGCTTCGCGCTTGAACCCTGAAAATGATAAAAATCCTAACAAAAACAACAGGTTTCCAGCGCTTCGCGCTTGAACCCTAAAAATCAGAACGAATACAATAGGGTTCCAGCGCTTCACGCTTGAACCCTAATTAAAGCTGCAAGCAGCATTTCCCGGGTTCAAGCGTTTAAGGCCTTTGGATTGACATGACAATATTAGAGATTAGCCCATTAGAGATGAGCCGGATACTCGGCTGAAACGAGTATCCGGTACGGATAAAGCACTTCTGCCAGGTACAAATATTATACGAGTAATACGAGTCAATATCTGTGCTCGGATTGTATGAAAATCATCATTGGCTAGCTGATTGTGTCAGCGTTCTGTGATAGGCTAGTCACAGCGCCCCTCCCCTACACACATACAGATGTATTGTGTTGCTGTGTCTCTCTCTGCTCACTCACAGTCACACACAGAACAGCTCTCTGTCTCTCCCTCAGTCACTCGAGTTCGCGGGTCTTTTCCGTTAACGTTTAGAGTTTCTATACGTACTTACTAACCAGTAGAGTTCTGGTAAACGTGGGTTCGTTCAGACGTGGTGCTTGCTTGGTAGAATGCGACTCTGCCTGTCGGAGATTTTTTTTCTTTTTTAAACCTTCAGCTGTCTCTAACCAGTGACACGTTTTTGCTGTATTTCATAAAAACATAAAGGTAGTAAGCTAGTGTTATAAATATTACAAATTAATTATTACCGGTTAAAGCCCCGCCCATTTCAAGACAGGCCCCACCCACTCCGAGTAAGAATCAGAATCAGAATCTTTGACTTACAAGTCAGAACAAAATTGGGTTTTTGGACTGTTGGTGGTGCTAGAGGGTTTTTTGTTAAAAAATGGCTGTTTTTAGTGATTTTTCCGTTATAGCACCTCCAAGTGGCCAATCGCAGCGGTTTTTGAACTGTGACCTCAGTTTGACCTCTTTCACACGTGTCCCAGGTTTGGTGTTGATAGCTCATTTAGTTCTTGAGTTATTGACATTTTAGTAAAACTGGCTCCTTACAGTCCAAACGTTTTGGGGCCCCTTAAGGACCCTGAATCACAATTTCGACTTTTTTCGAAAATTATTGTCATTGAGACTCCAGGTCTTGATCAGGCGAAAAACCTAGGACTAGTTAGCAAAAGTAGGTTTCGGATAAAATGCGCGATAGCGAAAAAATTTAATGGCGGAAATGAAATTGGAGATATACGTTTTTTAAGTCATGAGCCAAGGATTCCAATGATATAAAGCACTTGAGATTTGGACATAGGGGTTTTAGGGGATTAGAGGTTATGGGGACCAAGATGTTTTGGGGCGCTGAAGTACTACCAGTACTACCATCTGACCAAGTTTGAGCTCTCTAGGCCTTATGGTTTGGGCTGCATGATCGTTTCTAGGGCGGAATAATAATAATAATAATAATAATAATAATAATAATAATAATAATAATAATAATAATAATAAAAATCCTAACAAAAACAATAGGTTTCCAGCGCTTCGCGCTTGAACCCTAATAATAAAAATCCTAACAAAAACAATAGGTTTCCAGTGCTTCACGCTTGAACCCTAATAATAATAATAATAATAATAATAATAATAATAATAATAATAATAATTAAAGCTGCAAGCAGCATTTCCCGGGTTCAAGCGTTTAAGGCCTTTAGGGAGTTTAAGGCCTTAAAGGATTTTCACATACACAAAGTGACAAATAAACAAAGTCATATCGGTGAGTCTACAATCCTCGTGCGAAGCAAAACGAAGTATGAAAACATACTTGGCAATAAAGACCATTCTGATTCTGATTCTGATTCTGAGACTTTGCCTTACGAGTCAGCACAAAATTGGGTTTTTGGACCTATGGGCACAAACGCGTCACAAACGGGTTATGGGGACCAAGATGTTTTGGGGCGCTGAAGCGCCCCAAATTGTCCGATTCCGCTGAGATTTTGGCCCTGAGTAACTGTGACCAGTACTACCATCTGACCAAGTTTGAGCTCTCTAGGCCTTACGGTTTGGGCTGCACGACCGTTTCTAGGGCGGAACAATAATAATAATAAGAAGAAGAAGAAGAAGAAGAAGAAGAAGAAGAAGAATAAAAATCCTAACAAAAACAATAGGTTTCCAGCGCTTCGCGCTTGAACCCTAATAATAATAAAAATCCTAACAAAAACAATAGGGTTCCAGCGCTTCGCGCTTGAACCCTAAATATAGCTGCAAGCAGCGATACCGGGGTCAAGCCGATCAGATGCGCTCAGAACATGTCGCTGATGAACCATACCAAGTTTCGTAGCTATATGGCATTGTATTGGTAAAATACTGAACTTGACGTGAAAATTCAAAATGTGTGTGTGTAAGTGTGTGTAGGTGTGTGTGTGTAAGTGTGTGTGTAAGTGTGAGTGTGTGTGTGAGTGTGAGTGTGTGAGTAAGTGTGTGAGTGTGTGTGTAAGTGTGAGTGTGTGTGTAAGTGTGTGTGTGTGTAAGTGTTTGTGTAAGTGTGTGTGTAAGTGTGTGTATGTGTGTGTGTGTGTGTGTGTGTGAGTGAGTGTGTGTGAGTGTCTGTGAGTGAGTGTGAGTGTGTGAGTCAGTGAAGGTGTTTGTGAGTATGTGAATGAGTGTGCGAGTGTGAGCAAGTGTGCGAGTGTGAGTGTGTGTAAGTGTGAGTGTGTGCGAGTGTGTGCGAGTGTGAGTGAGTGTGTAACTGTGAGTGTGTGTATGTGAGTGTGAGTGTGTATGTGAGTGTGCGAGTGAGTATGTGAGTGTGCGAGTGTGAGTAAGTGTGCGAGTGTGAATGAGTGTGTTTGTGTGTGTGTGTAAATGTGTGTGTATGTGAGAATGTGTGTGAGTATGTGAGTGTGCGAATGAGTATGTGAGTGTGCGAGTGTGGAAACTTGGCATGTTTCATCAGCAACATGTTCTGAGCGCATCTGATCGGCTTGACCCCGTGTGTGTGTGTGTGTGTGTGTGTGTGTGTGTGTGTGTGTGTGTGTGTGTCTCTGTGCATCTGTGTGTGTGTGTGAGTGTGTGTGTCTGTGTGTGTGTGAGAGTGTGTGAGAGTGTGTGTGTGTGTGAGAGAGTGTGTGTGTGTGTAAATGCGTGTGTATGTGAGTGTGTGTGAGTATGAGTGTGCGAGTGTGTGTGTAAATGTGTGTGTAAGTGTGTGTGTTCCTCGTCTGTGTGAGTGTGTGTGTCTGTGTGAGTGTCTGTGTGTGTGTGTGAGAGAGAGTGTGTGTGAGTGTGAGTGTGTGTGTGAGTGTGTGTGAGTGTCTGTGTGTGTGTGTGTGTGTGTGTGGAAAAAAAAAGAAGAAGAAGAAGAAGGGGTGAGTATTCTGTAGCAGTTTAAGCAAAATATTGTCAAAGAAATTTGACAGGACTGATGTTTACAGAGAACACTTGTGAGTAAATGTTTACAATTGTGTTTTGGTTAGTTAAATTAGTCAAGTGTTTAATTAAAGTCTCTGTCTGATAGAGTTGAATATGCACACAAGTAGATTTGACTGGATCACCTTAAGTGTAAGTTAAATATTTTAAGTTTGGCTTAAAGAAAGGGGATGTGGTGGATTTGGATCGACACTCTGTATTCGATTAAGTTGACTTGTGTGTCGGACTGATGTTCTGTTGATTGCTTATGCCTTGCAGTTGCGGAAGTCAGTAAAGAAAGCACACGGCTCAAAAGCACGTCTCGTGTCGTTCATTAAAAATATACAGTACAGTATACAACAAAAACAATAGGTTTCCAGCGCTTCGCGCTTGAACCCTAATAATAATTACTTCAGGTCATGGTGAGATCTTTCTGTCTCCTGGTGGTGGAGGTGCTGTTCTAGCTCTCGTCAAACAATAAAACTTTTAAACTCAAGTTCATTGTTTATATGTCAAGTGTTCCGTTTGATTTGGGTGATTTAAATTATAACATAGACTTAGTTAATTGGTTAATTAACACCGAGTTGAAGTTGAATTGTGTTTTTGTCAGGGATTTATTTCCTGTGCAATTACAGCATGTGACCAGCAGGTGGTGGTACAGCGATGAGCTGAGAGTGAAAATGATCCTCACCGCCGCCACTGAGATGGAAATAAGGGGGTGAATAATGGACTTAAGAGAAGGAGGAATAAGTAGGAGGTGAAATCCAGGGCTGTCAAGTATCACGCATTGAGCGTGACAGTCACGCATTTGGGTCTTTTGTCACGCTCCCAGCACACATTGTATTTGTCACGCAGAAAAACTTTTTGACTATTTATCATATATTTAATAAGCCGCAGCGCCCAAAATGTATCAGCCCGCACCGCTGTCTCTATGGAACCGGGCAGGAATCAAGTGCGTCTCCCCTGGAGTTCTTAGTCAAGCCTGACACTAATCAGCCAATCAAAAATATAGGCTACACAATAGCCGATCAGAAAATAGCACTATTGTATCTGGGTAAGATTTAACACAACAACCAATAAAAAAAAGCAGATCCTGGAATTGTTCGGCATCATCCTCGTTCACCCACAGAGAAAAGCACACTTTGAGCACAGAGTAAGTCATGATCTCCTGTTGTAATGTTACAACAAATTCACAACTTATTTGACACAAACAATGACATTGTGACTGCTGTTAGAGACGTTTCCCAGATAATCAGCATGAGTTTTTGTAACTTAGCCAACAGTTTTACAGCCTGTTCACTGACAACACCTTCTCAGAACAAGTAGTCTAGGGCCAGTGGTTCTCAAACTGGGGGCCCTGAGATGGTGCCAGGGGGCCCCGGTTCACTGACAACACCTGCTCAGAACAAGTAGTCTAGGCCAGTGGTTCTCAAACTGGGGGCCCTGAGATGGTGCCAGGGGGCCGCGGCATTAGGACATTTTATAAAATAATGAATTTATCATAAATTCTGTGTAATTAAATTTCAGAAAAATAAGATTTGGAATGTTTTATGTCATAAATGTTCTTTTTGGGGGGCAAGTAGGGCTGCACTGTATACACGGGGGCTGCACGCCGACAAAGTTTGAGAACCACTGGTCTAGGCCTAGTCATATTTTCGTTATCACACGATGACTGACATTTTGTCACATTAAACATCTCTCTCCAAACAGGCTTAATAATTTTATTAGCACTTAATAAATTAAAGTGTGTTGCATCATCGATGTTATAGGTCACTTTTAAAATCATGTCATATTTGATATCCTGGCCATTGATGCATTAATCATTGCATCTGTCTTTCAAAGATGTCAACTAAAAGGCGACTAAGCAGTCTCTCATTCGCCATGAGAGGAAACGCCCCTAAAAAGGCCAGGTTACAGGATGCTGGCCCAGAGAAGGTGGTGAAAAGGGTGTCAGCCCATAGTTATATTTGGGTGGGGGGTTGGAGATGTCACTCTTAACTGTCTTCAAAATTTGAGAGCCCTGTTAATCTAATTCTACAACACGTTAAGTTTATAAATGTACACAATCTGAAGGGGAGTGTTACAGAATTTTAATGAACTGTTACGGGTGGTGAAAACGATCACAGGAACTTTACATCCATCTGTCTGTGTCGAGCTCACAGAGTTCTTAAAGACTCTTCTCACTCACTGTCTCTCTCCTCTCATTTTCCTCTCTCTCTGTCTCTCTCTCTGTCTCTCTCTTCACTCTCTCCTCTCATTCTCCTCTCTCTCTGTCTCTCTCTCTTTTCTCTTTCTCTTCTCAAAATCTCTCTCTCTCTCTCTCTCTCTCTCTCTCTCTCTATCTATCTATCTATCTCACTCTCTCCTCTCTCTCTTCTCTCTCTCTCTCTCTCTCTCTCTCTCCTCATTCTCCTCTCTTACTCCTCTCTCTCTCTCTCACTCACTTTCTCTCTCCTCTCATTTTCCTCTCTCTCTCTGTCTCTCTCCTCTCATTTTCCTCTCTCTCTCTGTCTCTCTCTCTGTCTCTCTCTCTGTCTCTCTCTCTGTCTCTCTCTTCACTCTCTCTCCCCTCTCTCCTCTCATTCTCCTCTCTCTGGTTCATTAACTTAAGGTACTGAATGTTCTGTGTAAAAGTTATAATTAAGTCATGTTAAACCTGCTAATTTGAGCATTCTATTGGGCTTGCTGGTAATTTACACTGTTCATGTTTTTCACCTTCAGAGCTTAATGCTATAACAAATAAATGGATGAAAGAAATTCACAATGCCTAATTATTAAGTGGAATCCAGTTTAATTCTTCAAATAGTGACACCTGTCTTCTTCAAGCAGAGATGGGGGACTCGAGTCATATGACTTGACTCGAGTCGGACTTAAGTCGCACATTTGAGCCATATTCTTGTCTCGCATGCACACACGCGCGCACACACATTCAATTTAAAGGGACAGTTCACCCAAAAATAAAAAAGAATCTTTCATAATTTTCTCACCCTCATGATGTTACAAACCTGTATAAATTTCTTTGTTTTGGACGAACACGGAGGAAGATATTCTAAGGAATGTTTGTAACCAAACTATTCATGAGCCCCATTCACTTCTATAGTATTCTTTTTCCCCACTATGGAAGTGAATGGTGCTCATAAATGGTTTGGTTACAAACATTCCTTAAAATATCTTCCTCCGTTTTCATCAAAACAAAGAAATTGTAGATACATGTAGATTCCTCAACATCTACATGTATGTTCATCAAAACAAAGAATTTGTAGATACATGTAGATTCCTCAACATCTACATCAGTGTTACTCATTGCGCGGCTCGCGAGCCTCCTGCGGCTCGCCAAGCTTTAATATGCGGCTCGCATGGCAGTAAATAATACGATGATATGATCATGTGGTTAAAATTTATTTTTCATTTAAATAACGGTAAAAACAATCAGGGAAGCATAGAAAAACGAATGTGCTCTATTACAAATAATAATATATATTTATATATATTATTTGACTCATCACTGACTCACTGCGTTCTGCGCAATAGCCAGTTTTTGGCGGCCTGCCAGAAGCTAGTTTGTGTTTCATGCTAGTAAACAACTTGTGTTTACTGTACACACGGACTAAAAAATGGATCGATTTCTTATCAAACAATCCAATGAACAGCGCACAAAATGAACAGCAACAAAGCAATGTGACAGTGACAAAAGAGGTAACTGATGGGGAGCTTGCATCATCCGCAACTCGAGAGGAAGACGGAGACGGAGGTTGTGGAGAGTCCGCGCCTGCTAAAAAAAGAAAGGTGCGAGTCATACAAGATGAGCATAGAAAAATTCAAGAAAAGTGGACAGATGAATTTTTATTTGTCTTTCACGGATCGAACCCTTGACAGGTGCATAATAAAGAATGATTTTTAAGTAATTATTGTATTGCAATATTGTACATTGTATTTAAGCAGATAAGCTATATAAGACTGAATAACTTGGCATACTTTTCGGTGAAAGTGGCTCTCCTATTGACTTTGTCCTATCAGTGTGGCTCGCATGAAAGAAATAGTGAAGACCACTGATCTACATGTATGTTCATCAAAACAAAGAAATAAATTATACAGGTTTGTAACCTCATAAGGGTGAGAAAAAGATGACAGAATTTTCATTTTTAGGTGAACTATCCCTTTAATTATGTTGGCTTTGTAGAAGCCAACATTCTGATTTCCTTTATAAGCTTATTATTATTATTATTATTATTATTCTTAGCCACAAATTTATCAAGAGTAACTCGTCCTAGGGCTTTCGAGCCACATGCACCAAATTCGGATATGTTGTAGACCCTGGTCTGAAGTTTGTTGCTCCTACTTTTCTAAGCGATCGGAATTCCGGCATTCCCGGTACGGAAGCTCAAAATGGCCTTTTTTCGTATCCACTTCCATTATAAACTTTGGAGGTTTATAACTCGGCAAGTTTTCGAGCGATTTACACCAATCTCGGACAGGTTCTTTAGGACGTTACTCCGGGACAAAGTTCCGGACTCGGCGTTCCGACGGAACTTTCGGTTTTCCCGTAGTCGACGATGGAACGTCCCATAGACTTGAATGGGGAATTCCTAAAATTCCTCTAAGCTTTCACACACGCAGCGTGCGCAGAGCTCAGGCACGGCTTCTCTCCTGTGTTCTATGCAGTATAATAATAAGTAGAATCCCATAATGACTGCAGTATTGACATGAAATGTCCAAACCCTCAGTAGCCACTTTTTGCCAAAAGTATTGGCACCCCACCGGGTATACTGGTGACGTCACGTGTAGCCCCGCCCCCAGAATAAGCGAAATCAAAAATTTGCACAACATGGACATGTGACATATCAAAACACTCAGCACAATGAGGGGAACTGCCCCACGTGTATTTTGGTCACGTCACGTGACGTCACGTGTATAGCCCCGCCCCCAAAAATAAGCGAAATCAAAAATTTGCACAACATGGACATGTGACATATCAAAACACTCAGCCCAATGAGGGGAAGTGCCTCACGTGTGTTATGGTCACGTCACGTCACGTGTCGTCACGTGTCATCACGTGAAAATAAAAAATTTGCACAACATGGACATGTGACATATCAAAACACTCAACACAATGAGGGGAACTGCCCCACATGTATTTTGGTCACGTCACGTGACGTCACGTGTAGCCCCGCCCCCAAAATAAGCGAAATCAAAAATTAGCACAACATGGACATGTGACATATCAAAACACTCAGCACAATGAGGGGAACTGCCCCACCTGTATTTTGGTCACGTGACGTCACGTGTAGCCCCGCCCCCAAAATAAGCGAAATCAAAAATTTCCACAACATGGACATGTGACATATCAAAACACTCAGCACAATGAGGGGAACTGCCCCACCTGTATTTTGGTCACGTGACGTCACGTGTAGCCCCGCCCCCAAAATAAGCGAAATCAAAAATTAGCACAACATGGACATGTCATATATCAAAACACTCAGCCCAATGAAGGGAAGTGCCTCACGTGTGTTATGGTCACGTCACGTCACGTGTCGTCACGTGTCATCACGTGAAAATAAAAAATTTGCACAACACGGACATGTGACATATCAAAACACTCAGCCCAATGAGGGGAAGTGCCTCACGTGTGTTATGGTCACGTCACGTCACGTGTCGTCACGTGTCATCACGTGAAAATAAAAAATTTGCACAACATGGACATGTGACATATCAAAACACTCAGCACAATGAGGGGAACTGCCTCATGGGTATTCGGATCATGTCACATGCTCATGTCCGCTCGCCTCCAAAAGTATTGGCACCCTAGCGGTCCAGTAGCTTTCACAATCTTTCTGTCCACTTGCCTCCAAAAGTAACACTAACCCTTATGTCCACTCGCCTCCAAAAAGCACCGGCCTTTGCGAATACTTGCACTGTCAAAGCCAACATCAAAGTTTGTCTCGACGAACTTTACAAATCTAGTTAATAAATTACACTCACTCCAATCATCTCTCTCTCTCTCTCTCTCTCTCTCTCTCTCTCTCTCTCTCTCCCCCCCAATAGTTAATTCACTTCAAGGTTTGTGTGATTCAATAATTTACATTTTTTTGATTGACGTGATTGATTGTTGTTGTTATTCTGTTGTTAAAAAGGAAGGATCTAATTTAAGGATGTGTTCATGTCCCATTAAAAGGGAATGCCTGTTCAAAAAATGCCATTTGGTTGCATAGAAACTTTTTTATATGTATACTTTTCCATGGTCTTCTGCCATGTTTGAGGCATACTGAAACTTTTCATGCTTTTATTTTGGCCTTATTTCAGTTACATTTACATCTTATTCTTTGTAGTTTTGATTTTTATTCATTTTCAGATTTTTATTGTATTTACAACTCACCTGTATGTGGACACCTTTTAAAAATAAATGCATATAATCATTTTTTTGGTGCAAATAAAACTCTCATAGTCCATAAATACTGTAGATTTAACTTTGTTTAATATATATATACATTTAGTTAAATCATCAAACATCTGTATGACTTGCCAGTGACTTGCTTGACTCAAGCTACGACTTGATTTGAATTGCTTGACATAAAGCAGTGACTTGACTTGACTCTCACAAAAAATGACTCGGATTTGCTTGAGACTTGAAGGTTAAGACTTGAGACTTACTTGAGACTTGCACATGTGTGACTTACTCCCACCTCTGTCTTCAAGTGTGGGAAAGCACACAGTTAGACAACACACTTGACAATATGCTCTGTAATATACAGTATCTATCAGATTTGATTTGATCCGCTGGGTTTTTGATTAGATGTTATATAATATCAATGTGGTTTTATATTAATTTGTAAACTATATAAACTGTCTGGATCTATATTGCATCATGTTTTATCTCCTGTTGGTATAACAATAACACCCTTCTGTAAAGTACTTTGTCTTGTGCACTGATGTCTTTGTCCTGGATGAGTGTTAGGTCATTTATCATGTCTCTGTTCATCTGACATTGTAGAATCCAAATGACTTAAAATCATTTAGTTTCATGTCTAAGGTGTTTGATCATCTTAAACACTCGCTGCCTTTCCTCTTGATCACAAACCTCCATCAGCCATCTGAGACTCAGCCATCTCTGACTCAGACTACTGTAATATGGTGTAGCTGCCACCTGTCTTTGATAAAATCACCCTGAGAACAATAAACTACATAATGACTAATGATGTGTGATCCTTTCACCTTTGTTTACTTATTAACATCAGTCAATTGCTAGAAAATTCTAGACAATAAAGATCATGTTTTCTCTGGACCATAATCTGAATTCCTCTGAGAATTTGCAGATTTCATTTCAAACCAAGTTGTTTCTTTAGACAAAGCAGTAATTGTCTGAGACTTTAATATTCATTTTGATAAGTTAGAAGATCCTCTGAGAACAGCAGTTGTTTCCATCTTAGATTCAGTAGAAGTTAACCAGAATGTACTAGGACCCACTCATAATGGAGGTCACAATCTTGATCTTGTTCTAACCCTCGGATTACATATAGAAAATGTAGTCACAGTGCCTTAATCAGACGCTATCTCTGACCACAATCTCATTTCATTCAAATTGCCCTTCAGACACGATATATTCATTTGAATTCAGATTTGGAATCTGCTCTGAATAGGAGAATATTTGTGTTAGTCTTCACATCCTGTTTCTCAGAGAAACTCATTTTAACAATCAATCAATCAATCAATCAATCAAACTTTATTTATAAAGCACTTTAAAACAACCAAAGTTGACCAAAGTGCTGTACAGAAGAATATATACACATAAAATACCCAACTCATACAAGACATAAAAACAAGAAAACAAACTAAGAAACAAAATGTCAAAATCAGGTGTTAAAAGCCAAGGAAAAAAGGTGGGGTTTAAGAAGCAACTTAAAAGAAGACAATGAAGAGGCCTGTCTAATGGGCAGATCATTCCACATTTTAGGAGCTACTACAGCAAAGGCACGGTCCCCTCTAAGCTTCGGTTTTGTTTTGGGCACATTCAGGAGCAGTTGATCAGCTGACCTGAGAGAACGGGTGGGTCTAATAAGGGTGTAACAGCTCAGAAATGTAGTGTGGGACAAGATCATTTAGAGATTTAAATACAAACAAGAGAATTTTAAAATGGATCCTAAAATGTATAGGCAGCCAGTGAAGTTAAGCTAAAATAGGGGAAATGTGCTCGTAGCTGCAGCATTTTGAACCATCTGCAGCCGAGCAACAGAAGACCCACTAACGTTACAGTAATCCAGCCGAGTGGTGACAAAGGCATGGATTACTGTCTCAAAGTGATGCCTCGAAAGAAATGGCTTTACTTTGGCCAGCTGCCTCAACTGAAAAAAGCTTGATTTAACAGTTGCCCTGATCTGACTGTCAAGCTTAAGGTCAGCGTCAATTTTAACCCCTAGATTAGTTATGGTTTGTTTGTTGTACTGAGCCAAGGCCCCCAGATCAACCGAAGAAGTCCCAGTGGTGCCACCAAAAACCATCACCTCTGTCTTTTTTCCATTAAAACTCAAAAAAATTAAGAGACATCCAGGCCTGTATATCAGCAAGACACTTGAGTAATAATTTTAACTTGAGTAATAATTTTAAACAGTCAGTAAATTTCCTCTTCTCTGTTCTTTATTTGAATTTGTATAATAAAAAAGAATAATTCTACACATTAAACAATTAAACATCATTTAATGACTTTAATGACTATGTTCAAAATAAAAAAAAATTAGTACAGTAACCAATAATACTAATAATACTAATACTAATAATAATAATAATAATAATATAAAGAAGAAAATGTTTTCGATTTAGAAAAAGGAGCACTAAAAAATTATAAGACTTAAAAAAGATCACAAAAAAGCCTAAGGTGTTTGATTTTAATGTCACTGAAAGTCTATGAACAAAACAGTTAGATTGTGATGAACAGCTGAAGTGATAAAATTGAATTATGTATAAGTTAATAAGTTAAAGTATAAACTAGATTTGTAAAGTTCGTCTCGACAAACTTTGATGTTGGCTTTGATGAAGCAAATGATGTGCTTTATGGAGGTGAGTGGACATAAGGGACAGTGTTACTTTTAGAAGCAAGTGGACAGAAAGCTAGGGTGCCAAAACATTTGGAGGCAAGTGGAGACAAGCATGTGACATCATCTGAATACTCTTGAGGAAGTTTCCCTCATTGGGCTGAGTGTTTTGATATGTCACATGCCTATGTTGTGCTAATTTTTGATTTTCACGTGACATCACCTGACGTCATCAGAATACCCGTGAGGAAGTTCTGCTCATTGTTCTGAGTGTTTTGATATGTCACATGTCCATGTTGTAAAAAGTTTTTTGATTTTACATATTTTTGGGTCGGGGCTACGGGACAACTGAAAGGCCAGTCGGTACACCAATTTAAAAATTTGTTCAGAGTATCACCCTAAAGAGCAGGCCAGGTTTGGTGTAGATAGTTCGAAAGCTTGCCGAGTTATAAACCTCCAAAGTTTATAATGGGAGTCTATGGGAAAAAAGGCCACTCGGAACTCGGATCGCTTACAAAAGTAATAGCAACAAACTTCAGACCAGGGTCTACAACATATCCGAATTTGGTTCATGTGGCTCGAAAGCCCTAGGAGGAGTTACTCTTGATAAATTTGTGGCTAAGAAGAATAATAATAATAATAATAAGCTTATAAAGGAAATCAGAATGTTGGCTTCTACAAAGCCAACATAATTATGTTACCTCTGTGTTAACATAATTATGTTGGCTTCTACAAAGCCAATATAATTATGTTACCTCTGTGTTGTTAGTGTCAGTTACAGGCCTGGTGTGTGTTTCATTACTTTACTAATCACTCTAGATTGCATTAATCGACTTCTTGAATAGATTCTAACAGGAGGAATCGAAATAAAACATATATAATAGCTTTCAACTCGACGGTGCTGATTTAACACTGACTGTTCTAATGCAAAAATTTGAGGAATATTTTGTGCCAAGTAAGAATGTCACATTTGAGATATACAAGTTTTTCTCTGCTGACCAAAAACAAGGAGTAAGTTTTGACCAGTACCTCGCTGAACTGCACACTTTGAGTAAGACCTGTGAATTCGGAAATTTAAGAGATTCACTAGTGAGAGACAGAATAGTCTGTGGAATTCCCGACAATGCTCTCAGGGAAAGATTGTTACGAGAACCAGCACTAACACTGGATAAAGCTGTCAATATGTGTAGAGCTGCTGAAATTACTCGTGCACAAGCCAAGGAACTGCACAGGGATGGTGCTTGCAATTAAAAGAGAGGAGCAGCACACAAAACAGTATGCTAAGCTAAAGAAACAAAAAGGATTGCTCCAAAAAGTAAATGTGGCAGATGTGGAGGAATACACACCCAGTCAGCAAATTTAATTTGGCCCAGATTTGGGCCAGATAAACAGCTGAGCTGTGGCCCAGATTAGTTTGTGTTTGTCGGCCCAGATATGGCCCACATCTCCTTTGCCATAAACTGAACCAAACCAGTGCCATAAGTCCACCAAGCATGAGCCAAATGTAATTTATATGGCCCAAATATGGCACACCTATTCTTTGAAAGAACTGAATCAAAGGAGTGCCATAACTCCACCAAACAATACAATTTAATGTGGCCCATATGTGAGCCTTATGCAGTTTTAGTATGGTTGAGTTCTGTTAAAATCTAACGGCCCATATGTGCCCCACATGCAGCGGACAGTATGTAAAAGTCTGATTCTGTACAGACCAACACACTAAATAAAGCTGAATGGCTTGTACCACTGACTGTAAATGAAACTATAATTACATTTAAAATAGACACTGGAGCTCAAGTTAACCTTTTGTCTTTGGATGACTACAAAACCCTAAAAGTCAAAAGCAAAAATCACTCAGCAAAACTGAAAGTAACAGGATACACTGGTCAGAATGTTCCAGTTAAGGGAATATGTCTGGTGACTCTGAAACACAAAGGAGAGGTACTAAAGGCACAAATGGTGATTGTGGAGAAAAATGTACAGCCAATCATAGGACTGAGTACATGTGAAAAACTTGACTTGGTAAGGAGAGTGTTTGTAGTGTCATCAAAGTCTGAAACAGATGAAAACTCTTTTTTGGAGGAGTACAGAGATGTGTTTGAATGACTCGGATGTCTGCCTGGTGAGCACAGAATAAGTGTAGAAGAGACAATGAAAACTGTGGTGCATGCATGCAGAAAAGTTCCATTTGCACTGTGAGGCAAACTTAAAGAGGAGCTGGCTCGCATGGAGAACCTCAATGTTATAAAAAAGACTGATGAACCAACAGACTGGGTGAGTTCACTAGTCGCTGTGCTAAAGAAAAATGGAGCTTTGAGGATTTGTCTTGACCCAAGAGATCTCAACAGGGCCATAAAACATGAACATTATAAACTGCCCACCAGAGAGGAGATTATGTCTCAGTTTGCTGGAGCTAAGTGGTTCAGTAAGCTAGATGCATCATCTGGTTTTTGGCAAATGAAGCTAGAGGAGGCCAGCTGGAAATTGTGCACCTTCAATACACCAGAAGGTAGATATCGGTTTCTCGGTCTCCCGTATGGCATTTTGTCAGCACCAGAAGTTTACCACAAGACAATTCACATGATCTTTGAGCACTTAACGGGCGTGGAGACTATGATGGATGATATACAATTGTGTAATTGTGTGGGGTTCCAGCCGACAGGAACATGATGCACGGCTAAGGCAGGTCCTAGATTTGATTAGACAGTCCAATCTGAAACTGAACAAAGAGAAATGTGAGTTTGCAGTCAAGAGCTTAACTTTTGTTGGAGACGTACTGTCGGAGGATGGCGTCAGGCCAGACCCAAGAAAGACCTCAGCAATTGTTAACATGGAACAGACACAAAATAAAGAGGAATTGAGAAGATTCCTGGAATGGTCACATATTTAGCCAAATTTATTCCGCAACTGTCTACACGTTCTGCACATCTTCGATGTCTACTTGAACAAAAGACTGAGTGAGTGTGGTCTCACGAGCAGGAGGCATGCTTTCAAGATCTAAAGCGAATCATAACAGAGGAGCCAGTACTCAGATATTATGATCCACACAAGAACATTAGGATCTCTAGGACATTAGGACTGACCAATAGCATCGATATGTGAAAGAATATGAAATTGACCAAATTTGGACATACAAGGTTTCCGCCCGACAGCGACGATATGTTGACATGATCATAACATCTCTGCCAGTGTCTCAAGAGAGAACGGAGCAAATGAGAAAAGAGTTTGGTGGAACACTGACACATCTCAAAGAGATCATACTGAAGGGCTGGCCAGAAAATAAAAGTGACTGTCCAATGCAAATTCAAGACTACTGGACATGCAGAGACGAACTTTCAGTAGTGAACGACATCATCTTCAAAGGAAACAAATTTGTCATTCCTACATCAATGCGCAAACAAATGTTACAGAAAATTCATGAAGGACATCTTGGTGAGGAGAAATGTAAACGCAGAGCACGCGAGGTGATGTATTGGCCAAGGATGAACCATGACATCAATCAGACTACAGCTTCATGTGAAATATGTCTCACATACAGGTCTAAACAACAAGCAGAGCCACTCATGCCTCATCCAGTGCCTGATCGCCCATACCAAAAGGTCCGCGTAGACTTGTTTGACTGCAACGGTAAGAGCCATGTTGTAGTTACTGGTTATTTCTCCAATTATACAGAAGTTGCAAGGTTACAGATGACTTCCAGTCAAGCCGTCATTGCTTTCCTTAAAACAGTGTTTGCAAGACATGGCGTCCCCTGTGAGGTGTTTTCTGATAATGGTCCTCAGTTCTCAAGTAGGGAGTTTATGTCTTTTGCCGAAGAGTGGGGTTTTCAACACACCACATCTAGCCCAAACTACCCTAGGTCCAATGGGCTAGCAGAAAGCTCTGTGAAAATTGTGAAGGCTCTCATGAAAAAAGGTCGAGACGGAAATACAGACTTTCACAAGAGTTTAATGATTTACAGGAGTGCTCCACTACAAAATGACTTATCCCCAGCTCAGATGTTGATGGGTCGATGGATACGTACCAACTTGCCAATTCATAAGGACTTATTAACACCTGAAGGTACAGACAAGATTAAAGCCACAAAACATGTACACAAAAACAAGCAAAAGGGACATTACAACAAGAAAGCAAAATCTTTGCAAAATCTCAAACCTGGAGATAAAGTTTGCATCCTGAATCACGCAACAGGCACCTGGACACAACAAGGTCATGTGGAAAGAGAAATAGTTCCACGCTTCTACGAGATTCAAACAGAGGGTGGTGCAACTCTCAGAAGGAACCGAGTGGACTTAAGACCACAAGTGACTATTGAAGAGACAGATTTACAACCAAATGACTTTGGGAAGTCTGATATAGCCACTGGTGAACAAGGTCTTAACAGTTCTAAGGACAATACAGACTCAGATGTAGCAAAAGAGGTCACAGTTTCTCCTTGGAACAATTGCAGGCCAAAGCGTAATGCAAGACCTCCTAAAAGGCTTATTGAAGTTTGCTAAAAGGAAAAAAAAATGTGATTGTAAAAGTGTTAAATGTGTTGTAAGAATGAACAGCTATAATACAGTTTTCTGTTATTGTTATGACAAGTTTATCTTGTGGAATATAGGAACAAGTTAATAGAAAGGAATACTTCAAAGAAAAGTTAACATTATTACAAGATAATATTATTAGTTCCGGTTTGCTTGTTTCCCGACCGGACGATATATGAAGAACACCGGAGATGTAAGCAACGTGTGATACTGAATTGTGCTAAAGCGGTCATTAATCAGAGGTGGGTAGTAACGAGTGACATTTACTCCGTTACATTTACTTGAGTAAGTTTTTGAAAAAATTATACTTCTAGGAGTAGTTTTAAACCACTATACTTTTTACTTTTACTTGAGTAGATTTGTGAAGAAGAAACTGTACTCTTACTCCGCTACATTAGGCTACAATGATCTCGTTACTTTTCTTTTTACCTCTTTGGT